>NC_135533.1:219142964-219426733 GCF_045843805.1 Urocitellus parryii
AGGCGCATTAAGTCCATTATCAATATTTTGCCTGGAAAAAATACAAAAAGCGTTTTCTTCTCTGAAAAATTAATAACCTGGAAGGGGGCAGGCCGGCCTCGTGGTCTGGAGAGAGCAGGGGGATGGCTGCCCTCTCCCGCGCTGGGCAGGGTCCCTCGGTCCCTCCAGCCGCCCTCCTCCGCCAGGGGAGCTCCTGCCCCGCCCGCAGGCCCAGACCCGCAGCCTGCCCCAGAGCACCGCGTCCAGAATGATGGGGATGTCCACGTGTGGACAGGGGTCGGCCCCGCAGAGCCAGGGTCCCTTTGACCATCAGAGTCGCAGGGACTCGGAGCCTGGTCTGGGAGGACTGCTGGGGGGAGGTGACCTCGTTAAAACCTGGAAACGGTTCCCCTTCCACACCCACCTCCTTCTCAGCCAGCCCACTTGAAAGGCTGGGGGGTGGGGGCAGCCCTCCTCTGTCTGGGGGAGAGGACGGGCTCAGTCGGGGAGGGCATCAAACGGAGCTTCCGACTGGGGGGGCGCGGGCCAGAGGGAAGAGCCTGCGAGGCGCTGCATCTCTCTTCCAAGGCCAGCGCCGCGGCAGATATCGAACACCCTCGTCGATGCGCGAGCTGTAAGTGGGAGAAGAAAATCGCTTAATGGGCGGCGTGAAGCCCGCTCAGGTGAGAAGGTGGCCGGGCGGCGGGAAGGAGGTGGCGTGGACCCCCGGCTTTGGGGGGCCTGGGGAAGGCTGGAGGTGCTGCTGATAACCCTTCCACAGGGGCCCCTTGCTGGGTCCCTGGATGCCATTTCTTCTAATCTCACCAGCCCTATCAGGGACAAGGAACTGCCTGAGAGACCTTTCCTGCCCGTGCCCTGTCACAATCTGAGGGTGACAGATGTAAACCACAGTGGAAAGGGGCCTGGATGTTGCCCCAGAGGGGGACATGTTTGTCCTCGAAGTGTAGGCCACAGAGGAGTTGGTGAAGTGGAGAGAAGTGGGAACAGCATTCAGCAGCAGGAACAGAGTATGCAAAGGTGTGGCAGTTAGGAGAGCAGCAGCAGGAGAGGGGCTGGATCAGGAAGGTCCTGCTAGGAGCACCCCAGTCCTTTGAGATTAAGGGGCAGCCAGGCAAGTGTGTGAGCAGGGAAGTGACAGGAGGGGTGTGTGTGTGTGTGAGTGTGGGTGTGGGTGTGGGTGGGTGCTGGGGATGGAACCCAGGTCTCCAGCATGCTGGGCAACTACTCTACCGCTGAGTCACACCCTAGACTCTAGTTTTTAGAAGACTTTTGACTGTACAGGAAAATAGAAGAGTTGGTTCGAGTTCCCATATAGAGACCCCACCACACACCTTATTATTAACATTAGTGGGAGTGGGCATCAGTCCACGCCTGTCACCCTGGACACTCTGGAGGCTGAGGCAGGAGGATTCCATGTTCAAGGCTGGCCTCAGCAACCTACCAAGGCCCAATCTCAATATAAAAAATAAAAAGGGCTCAGTGGTAGAGCACCCCTGGGTTCAATCCTGAATACAAAACAAAACAAAATAAAACGAAAAATTTTAGGGCATCCCAGCAGCTTGGGGAGCTGAGGCAGGAGGATCACAAGTTCAAAGCCAGCCTCAGCAACAGTGAAGCGCTAAGCAGCTCAGTGAGACCCTGTCTCTAAATAAAATACAAAATAGGGCTGGGGATGGGGCCCGGTGGTGGAGTGACCCTGAGTTCAATCCCCGGTACCCCCTCCACCAAAAAAAAGTTAGGGCGATACATTTGAACAAGTAATGATGAGCTGTTGATACATTGTGACTAAGCATTATGAGTCGGGTTGTTTCCAAAGATGCTGAAGTCCTCCAGCCCAGGACCTGGAAATACAGCCTTATTTGGAAGTAGGTTCTTGCAGATGGTCAAGTTACAACGAAGCCTTCAGGGTGGGCCTGGCCCTCTGGCCAGCGTCCTTGTGAGAAGGGCAGATTTGGGCACAGCCCATGTTGAGAGGACTGTGTGAACATGGAGGCAGAGATGGGGGCTTCTTCTACAAGCCCCTAACTCCCAGGGTCACTGGGACCCCAAGGGCCGGGACGGGTTCCCCTGGGGCCTGAGGAGGAGCCAGCCCCGCACTCTCCAGCTGCAGAAGGGATCAAGGGCAGTGTCCTGTCTGGACGCAGCCAGGAGAGCACTACCTCAGCCAGTGTCCATGGCTCGCCCTGGGTTCTGCTCTGGTGCTGCCCTCCGCGGGCTTCCAGCCCTCCATGTCCTGTGCCCCAGTACAGCGTGGCACAGAATGGCTCACTGGGCCCCACCCCAGTCCTGGCCACCCCGGCTCTCTCGCTGCGTCCATAGTTCTTTCTTCTCTAAAATGTCACTGCTGGACCCGTCCACACGCAGCCTCTGGACCAGCGTCCTTCACAGACCACACACTTCTGCCTCCGCCCCTCCTCGTGGCCTGGGGCCCAGTGCTGTCATTGCTGAGTGACATTCTCCTGGGTGGAGGCACCCGAGGTGTGACCCACTCGGCTCCTCACAGACATCTCCCTTGCTTCCAGGGTGGGCCTCGGCATGGGTAGGTTCTGTGTGGTTCTGCAGCAGACCGTCCGGGGTGTACTCCATGTGCGTGTGCAGAGTCCTCTGTCCAGCATGCTGCGCTCTGTCTGTTGGACTTTGGACTCCGTCCAGGCTTCTGTGTGGATACCAGTAACAGCTTAGTGCACATGCCCAGAAGTCCCTGCGGTGGAGATGCTGGGGCCCGGGGACTCACTGGGGGCCCTGGGGAGGGAACCCAGGGCCCCGACCATGCTGGACAAGTGTTCTACCACTCAGCGTATCCCCAACACTTCAAGTTTTTTGAATTTTTTGTAGCTGTTGATGGGAAGAATGCCTTTATTTCATGTGTTTATTTGTATGTGGTGCTGAGGATGGAACCCAGGGCCTCACGCACGCTGGGCAGGTGCTCTGCCCCTGAGCCTCAGCCCCAGCCCTTTCCTTCTTTTTCCTTAATTTTGAGACAGGTCCAGGCTGTCTAGGTGGCCCAGGCTGGCCTTGACGTTGTGATCCTCCTGCCTCAGCGCCAGAGCATCAGGGAGGACAGGCGTGCCCTGGCTGCGTCGGCCATTTGTTGAGTGCTTACCACGACGCGCTGACCCTGGCTGGACAGGACTGGAGGCAGGACAGGGTGACATAGGGATGCTGCCTTCATCGGGTCCCCGTGGTGAATTTTGTTCGTGGTCCGTGAATCATTTTCCTGAAAGGTCCAGTGGCATTGATCCAATCCCAGAGTGTTCGAGGGTAACCGTGAGCGTGTGTGCTCTGAGGGGTTCTGGTGCAGGGGCCCCCAGCCCCCTGGAGGGGTGGGCGGAGCGATAAGCAAACACGTCCATCATTCGATCCGTGGAACTGGGTTAATAAAGCTGCCAGATGGAGAGAAGCCTTCGGAAATCCATGCACTTGGCCACGTCCGATGGGGACATTGTGCCAGGATTCAGCTGATGCCTGTCGGGGCCCATGCTTGGACGTGGCAGAGGCAGGACACGAGGGGACCTGTTGTCTGAGCCTCAGCTTCTCCATCTGCCCAGGGGTTCCCTCTGCACTGCCAGGCCTGTGTGCCGGGTGAGGCTGTTCTCCTCAGGACACGGCTAGTTCTGCTGCTTCTCCCATTCAGGGTCCTCTCCCAGGCCCTGGGGATCTGCCTTCCCAGAGCTCCCCTGGGAGGCTGGCGTCCAAAAAGCAACTGCTCAGCAGAAGCAGCAGCTCTTTCTCCCAGGGAGGCCTCAGGGCCAGGCCCAGGCTGCTGGATCCTGGAGGGTGGGGGGTTGCTGCAGAGGTGAGCACACCATCTCATGCTCAGGCACAAACACGCACACACCCACACCCATGTACGCCCACTCACATAACACTCACAAGCTCACTTATTTGCACACACATGTTCACACCAGCACACTCATGTCACCACTTGCACGTGCACATCACACGCACATGTACACTCACACACAAACACAGATATACACGGGCCTGCACTTGTGCATACCCACTCAAACACACCCCCAGATGCACTCACTCACACTCCTGTGCACACATGGATGCATGCACTGAGTTGCACACACAGGAAACCACTCACACACTCACACACTCACACACATGCACCTGCACTCTGACACACTCACCCACACACTGTGATACACAGGATCACATGTTCCCCCTGCCACGCTCATACACAAACACTCTTTTAGGGCCGTTGTTCAGCCATTCATACATTAAAAACCCAAGCAGCTATTTTCAAAATAGCTCATCCTTTGATAAAACCCAGCGTTTTCATCTTGCACACAAACCCGCCAGCCTTCACCTCCTCCCCCTCCCCACTCAATAACCAGGTTAAAATAAAAATTGAATTCCAGCATCTGCTTTCAAAAATAACCCCGCACAATCCGGTCAATGCAGCCTTCCTAGCTGTCAGGAATCAGAAACGCAGAGGCTGCCGAAGGAGGCCTGAGACCTCAGGCACAGTGTGGTGCGGAAAGGGTGAGATGAGTGCAGATGCGAGGGCTGCAGGGAGACGATGCTCTGGAAAGTACCCCTGTGCATGGGCCAGAGCCCGGGAGGCTGAGTACCACGACTTGGGGAGGATGTGGCCACGACTCTTTTGTCCCTTTTTATTTCCTTAAAGAGAGTTGCAGAATTGCAAGGACAGTTTCCTCCTCCATAAAACTCCACTGATTTGGGGTGTGTGAAATTGAGATCATTTACAGAAGTCTCTTTGCACTGGACTTGGTGTGAAGCTAGAATGTATGCAAAATGTTAAAAACCATTTGCATCAAATAGTTCAATTTTCACCCTCAGCGAGGGAAGAGATGGATATTTGGGGTCTGTCTGCATTTTGTAAACAGAACCTTTATGCTTGAAGTAAAGGGTCCTTTGTCACCCCTTGTCCATTTTTATAAACGCAATGTCTTGTTGGGGGCTTTAGGTGCCTGTTTTTCTAAATTGAAAGATTTGGGGCACCAACACACCCCCTTCAAAGTACCCAGTGGCCTTTCTGAGGTCTGTAACCTTGGGTTGGGGCCTCGCTGTCTCTCAGCCTCTGTGAAGTGGGGGTGTTATTGAGCACGAAGATCTCAGCCCTTTTGTTTCAACTTTGCAATCTAATTTTTAAAATGTTCCTTCTTACAGGGTTGGGGGCTATAGGCAGGAGTCAGTGGGTCCCGTAGTGCATGAGTGCTCTGACTCTTTTCTGGGTTGCAGTCGTCAGTCGGGTGTGGCAGAGAGGACGTGAAGCCCTGCCACACTTCCCGGGCGCCACACTTTCTAGGCACAGGCCCCATTCCACCCTGTGAATCAATCCCCTGTGACTTTGCCCACCCACTGAGCCCTCTGGTCCTGGTTTTCCACGCACAGAATGGCGCCCAGCCCACCCAGGGAGCCGGCCAGGTGAGCCTGGCAGATGGGCAGGGGGTCCTGGCCGCCTCCCCATCCCACCCCGTCTTTCAATCGCCTCCTCCGCAGGAAGCCGTGCATCCCTGAGATAAGAAACGGGTCAATAAACTTTTTTCCAAGATGGTCCAGCTCTCTCCATCCTCCCCGGCCCCCTCTCCGCCCGAGGCTCCCTCCCCGCGTTGGGAAAGGTCAGATGGGAGGCGGCATCGACCCGCGCCCGGAGCCAGGCCCCCGGCCACGCCGCGGCCGCGCTGACCAACTGACCACGCGCGGCCGGGGAGCCGGGCGTGCCGCCGGCCAATGGGAGTGCGCTGAGCCGCGGTTGCCGAGCAACCCGGCGGGAGGAGGGCGGGGCCAGGCGGGAGGGATGCGGGAGCGCCGCCGATCAATCCTTCCCCCACGCGCATGCGCGCCCAGGCGGCCGGGAGGGAGGCTACAGTCGGCGCCCAGTGGCCATCGATCGCCTCGGCCCGAGGCGCTTAATAAGCTCGGAGAAGGGCTTCGGGGAGGGGTGCAGGCGCTCCCGCTCCCCGCCACCCCCTTTCCATAATAATCATGACAACACCAGCAGCCGTGGCTAACCGGAGCCCGGCAGGGCGTCCCCCGCTGGACCGTCCTACCGAGCGCCCCCACATCAGAGGAGGGGGTCAGTTAGGGACGGCCGCCTCCCGGAGGTGGGCGCCGGGGTCACGTGGTCGGGCTCGGAATCCTGTCCCCAGGGACTGCGAGCTGGAGCGAGTGGGCTCCCAGCGTCCCCTGTGGCCCTGCCTCGCGGGGCTGTCGCGGGGACGCCACGGAGGGATCACTGCGCTTGATCTCTTCCCAGATGAGTCCCACAGAGGGGACCCAGGCTCGCGGCGGGTAGAGCAGGGGCTGCTCCTCCCTCCCCTCCCCTCCCCCCTCCCCACCCTCCTCTTCCTCTGTTTTCTTTTCTCTTGATCTTTTTTCCTGAGTCGGATTCCTCACAATATTCCGTGTTGGCCAGAGCCTCACACCCAGCACTCTTGGCTCTTCCATCTGGAGAGCTGGTAAAGTATCCCCATTTTCCTTCCGAGGAGCTGGGAGGAGGAGGCCAGCACCCCGGAGAAGAGGCCCCTCCCTTCCTCCTCCCCAACCCTTTCTCTCCTGCTCAGCCTTTTCCCTCTTCCAAATCTTTCCTTTCTCCGCCTCCCTCCACCCCCTTCTTTGTATGGTTTTAAAGCCAAGAGGTTTTGCCAGGGATGGCATTAAAAAGAAAAAAAGAAGAAGAAGAAGAAGTCCTTAAGCCAGGCTCAGTGGCCTGATGTGAGGCCATCCCAGCTACTTGGGAGGCTGAGGCAGGAGGTTCGTCTGAGCCTAGGAGTTCATGGCCGGTCTGGTTGAAGCCCTGAGGCACTGTGGCAAGACCCTGTCTCAGAAACTACTACTACTAATCCTTCGGCCCAGCCGATCATCTCAGTCCAGCGCAGGTGGGTGGTGGCAGAGGCCCAGGAGGAGGGGGATGGCTGCGGCATGGAGGCTCCCTGAAGCTAGACCACAGCACCCCCAGCCTGCTCTGCCTACTCTGTGGCTCTGAGCTGCTGACACACCTTTCTGAGCCACCTCTGGCCCTTCATCTTGAAAAGCCGAGGGGATCATCCCTGTTGAGTGGGGTCTTGAGGAGGTGTGAACATGGGGAGCAGGGGAGCCTCAGCTGCTCAGCACCAGCACCTCCTGCTTCCCAGGTCTCTGGAGCTGCTGGAGCTCGAGCCAGAAGCCTTTCTGCCTCCCCAGCTTGGGCAGCCTCACTGCTTCCCGGCCTCCGCCTTCACCCGACCTCTGCCCCTCCTGTCCCCACCTCTCCTCTTTTCATAAGGGTGCAGGTCCTGGGATTTAGGGATGCAGATCCTCAGATCCTCGTAACTAGATCACACCTGCAAAGAGGAGGAACACAGAGGTGGCCTCCTTTAGAATCTCAGGATGCTGCCTGTTTGCAGTCACTCGCTCAGGAAACTGCTAAAAGAGGCCAGGGGCCTCCTGCTGTCAGCTGGTCTGTGTGTCTCCCATGATCACATGGACACCTTCCCAATTCATGATCATTTCTCCTCCTTCAGCTGCCTTTAATAACCACCCAGCATCCTACCGAAGGAAGAGACACCCACTGTTTTTCAATCCCCCTCACCTGGGCAGCAAGACTAGTCCCATTACATTCTGTTCTGGCAAACAGCCAGATAGCACATTTGCAAGGATAACATGGTGGAACCAACTGAGGATGAGAACACAGGTAATAAAGACCCACCCCTGCAGGCCAACATGAAGGGGATTACAGCTTGCTGACCCCTCACGGGAGCCAGCACTGCAGAAAGGCAGGGACGGGAGGCGGGGCGGGCCAGGCGCCAGGGTGCCCCCCCCCCCCCGCCACACTCTATGACTTCTTTTCAATTGCAGCAAAATTCACAAAGTATAAAATCAACCATCTCAAATGACAACTCAGTGGCATCTAGTGCACTCACACGGCTGTGAGGCTGCCTCCTCTAGCTAATTCCAGAACATGCCGTCACCCAAAGAGAAAGCCTGTCCCCACGAGCAGCCCCTCCCAGCCTTGCACCCATGATCCACGTCTCCTCTCTGGACTGTGCTGTCACTGGGGCCTCACACTGTGGCCTGGTGTCGGGTTCTCAGGAGCGTGAGGTCCTCAGGTCCGTCCACACGGCAGAGGGTGTCAGAGCCTCATGCATTTAAAAAAAATTATTTAAAAATTGGGGTAAAATATACCTAACATAAAATTAACCTTCTCTTTTTTTTGGTGGTGGTGGGGGGGTTTACCAGGGATTGAACTCAAGGGCATTCGACCACTGAGCCACTCCCCAGCCCCATTTTGTATTTTATTTAGAGACAGGGCCTCACTGAGTTGCTTAGGGCCTCGCTTTTGTTGAGGCTGACTTTGAACTCGTGTCCTCCTGCCTCAGCCTCTGGAGCCCCTGGGATGACAGGTGTGTGATACTGCTCCTGGCTAAAATTAACCTTATTAAATACATTTTGAGGGGGGAGGGGGCTGGGAATTGAACCCAGGGACTTGGACATGCTAAGCTAGCACTCTACCCCTGAGCCACATCCCCAGCCCTTGGAGACAGGGTCTTGCTAAGTGGGTTAGGGCCTTGCTAAATTGCTGAGGCTGGTCTCAAATTTGCAGTCCTTCTGCCTTGGCCTCCCAAATCTCTGAGATTACAGGAGTGTGCCCCCATGCCTGGCTTCCCCTCAGTGTGTTTTGATCTTAGTGAACAGGCCCTAAGTGGGCAAAGTGCCCTCATCCCACCTCACACAGCAATGGAGGAGGCTGCCAAGGGGGCTGTGGTCAGAGCAACCCTGTCCCCACGAGCAGGTGTGGGGCGGACATGCTGCCTCTGCGGCCCAGTGAGAGTGGGCCTGGGCACGTGGACTTTCACAAGCTCTGGGCTTCTCATCCACGGACCCGATGATTGTGACCATTAGACGAGACTGTCCGGAGCCCCCTGAACTTAGGCCTGACTCCAGGATTCCCAAGACACTGGGTGGGTGTGGGCAGCAGGTGTGGGGAACAGGGTGGAGGGAGGCCACTCCTGGGCCTCTGCTGTGCCCCCTCCCCAGGGTCCTGGGCACAGGACAGGGGCTGGTGACACATGCAGAACAAAGTCATAGGCTCTCTGAATCCCAGCGTGTGACCCTGGGGTCAGGTCACTTCCGGTCTGTAAGGCAGGGGCAGGAGGCCCTTCCCTCAGTGCCTGGCCACCAGAGCCTGTCCAGTGAGGGTTCTGAACACACGGCTGGGCGCTGAGGTGGCCGCCGGTGTCCCCTTCCTCCTGGTGTCCCCAGCCCTAGGCAGCACATGGTTTGTCCTGAGCCTGGGAGGGAAACATTTTCTCTGGTTATTAATCATTGATGTGAGAGACACAGGAATGAAGTGAGCCCCCTGACCTTTGCCGAGGGACAAGTGGACAGGATGGCCCCTGTGTCCAGCTCAGGTCCGATGGGGCCTGAGACCGGTGTGGAGGGAGAGTCCAGACGGGGGCCTCTTCTCCCGTTTCTCTTCCTCTGTCCAGGTGCTGGGAGAGGGTCACTCTGGGTGGGCTTGGGGCTGGGCTCAAAGCCAAAGGGTGCTGAGGGGCAGGCCCTGCCGCTGCAGTTTCCCCAGAAAGCGCCTCTCTGTGTCGCTCGGGCCCTGCTCCTTTGTCCACTTTCCGTTATCCTTCGAACCCCCCAGCCTGCCCTCCCCGCAGGCCTAGCCCCGTGGAGGGGATGCCCGGCCCCAGGGAGCCCCGCCTGGACGGGTGGAGACAGCCAGGCACAGCCCCCAGGAGGACCCCTGGGGCGCGGCATGGAGAAGAGGGGTTTGGCAGGCTTCTTGCTTGGGGAACGCAGAACTCCAGGCAGAGGGACCGCCTCAGCCAAAGCAGGGTGACATGAGAGCAGGGTGACATGAGAGCAGCGTGGCAGCAGCCAGCCAGAGCCGCAGCATGGGGCTGAGCCTGGTGGGCGGAGCAGCATGTGGCTAGACTTGCAGTGGGACAGGTGGGTAGAACGTAGGTTTGGATTAGCCATGGGGAGGTGTGGGGCTTGGAGCAGGCGGAGGCCAGGTCAGCTCTAGATGTGAAAGGTTCCTGCAGAGCCAGTGTGGGGCTGGGGGAGAAGGGCAACCAGTGGTGACCAGTGGTGGTCATGGCCACGTGTAGGCGTCATTCTGGGACAGGATGCTAATTAACTCATGTCACTGCCCTCTCCCATCCTCCAGGGCTTGGGAAAGAGCACTTGTCCACTGCTGCCCTCCCCGGGCTCGGTCTGGTTTCCAAGCCTTAGCGTGGCTGTTCCCTCTGCCTGGAACTCTCTCCCCACCTGGGGCGGTGGGGAAGCGGAGGGAGAGCCAGGAGTCCTGAGGGTGCGAGTCACACATCTCAGAGGTGAGGCAGTGAACTCAAGGTCAGCAGCCGGCCAGGTCTTTTGTCTTGAATTTTCCTGGACTAAAACAGCCGGGAAGGTCCCTGAGGTCCCAGGGCCACACTGCACCCGGGAGGGCCCAGAGCCCCGGCCTGCACACGCACCACACCGTGGGGGCAGGTGAGCCTGGGTCCCGCGCGGTCCACTCGCCCCACCTCCCCTGCAGCCCGCTGCGGCGGCCGCACCGATCAGCAGCCGGCGATCGATGGCGTATTGAGCACTTTTCAAGCTCCGGTGATTTTTGTGGATTCAGTGTAAACCGCAGCCTGCGCCCCCCGCTCCCATCGACCCGGGCGGAGGCGCCCCCTCCCCACGATCGCGGCGCTGACAGCTCCTGCGGCCGGCTCTGCGCCCCGGCACCCCGCGCCGGTAGCCCCCTCTCCTCCAGGAACCCGCAGAGGGAAGGGGGCAGGGAGGGGAGGGACTGAGCGATTGTGAGGAGAGGTGGGGGTGCGGGCGGGGACGCAGAGCGTCCCGACCCTGCAAGGTGCAAGGGTGGGGGACTCCCGCGTTAGAGGATCCCTCAAGAGGGAGGACACGGCTGGCGCTCTCCCTCCCCACCTACAGGGATTCCTTTCTCCAGGGACTTCTGCTTTGCACCAGGCCTCCACCTGAGCCCAGCTCCAAGTCTAGGTGCTGCTACCTGTGAGACCCTCTGATCCACCCCAGGTCACCCACAGGCCTAAATGTCCTCCCCCAGCGCCTGCACAGCCACCAGAAACACTTGGAAAGGGCGTTTCAGGGATCTCCATCTTCACAAGGCCTCCTGTGGCAGTCTCCCATGACCTTTGTTCATCCACCCTGGGGCCACTCATCACCAGTCACCACTGTGCCCATCCAGGCTGTCCTCTACTCCCTGCCCACTGATCCCCACACCAGCCCACCCATCTGCCCACCTCTCTACCCACCCATCCATCCACCCAGTCAATAAGCCATGCATTCATCAATGTACCCATTTATCCATGATTTATCCATCCCTCCATTCACCTATCCAACCACCCATCTGGCTACCTACCAATCCATCCTCCCTTTCATCCATCCATCTGTCTATCCATCCATTCATTGATCCATCCATTCATTCATCTTCCTTCCCGTCCATCCATTCATTTATCTATCCTTCTAGCCATCCATACACATGTCTATCCACCCATCAACTCATTCATCTATCCATCTTCACAAACATTTCACACCTATTCCTTCATTTACTCGTTCACTCACCCACATTGCCAGAACCCATGCATCCATCAAATGGTTTATTCATTTATGCATGCACTTATCAATCCTTTTAGCCACCTACCATCCTACTTTCCATCCTCCCATCCACCTGTCCACACATCCATGTCCCTACCTAATCACACATTCATTTACATATTCACCTATTCTTCCACCCACCTATCCTCCCATCCACCCATCCATCCATCCACCCACTCACCCATCCACCCACCCACCCACCTACTCATCCACCCACCCATCCACTTATGCACCCACCTATCCACCTACCCATCCATCCACCCATCCACCCATGCACCTATCCATCCATCCACCCATCCACTTATGCACCTACCTATCCACCAACCCATCCATCCATCCATCCATCCACCCATCCTCCCACCCAGCCACCTACCCACCCATCCACCCACTTTCCCACCCAGCCATCCATCCACCCATCCACCCACTTTCCCACCTACCCGTCCATCCACCCATCCACCCATGCACCCACCTACCCATCCATCCACCCATCCACCCATGCACCCACCTACCCATCCATCCACCCATCCACCCATCCACTTATGCACCCATCTATCCACCAACCCATCCATCCATTCTCCCACCCAGCCACATACCCATCCATCCACCCATCCACCCACTTTCCCACCCACCCATCCATCCACCCATCCACCACTTTCCCACCTACCCGTCCATCCACCCATCCACCCACCTACCCATCCATCCACCCATCCACCCAGGCACCCACCCATTCATCCATTCATCCACCCACCTACCCATCCATCCACCCATCCACTTATGCACCCACCTATCCACCAACCCACCCATCCATCCACCCATCCACCCACCCAGCCACCCACCCATCCATCCACCCATCCACCCACCATCCAGCACACATCCCCACCCACCCGCCCACCTACCCATCTACCTTTATCTATCATTCCATGCATCCATTCATTCACCCACAAGTGTTTTCTGTGGTCACTTCTGGGTCATCTTGATGCTGTGCTCTGGTGACAAAGGTGAGTCAGACCCCATCCCTGACCTTGTGAGTTCCCAGATCAAAGACATTTCCTTCCCATAAAAGACCAGATTTGGCCTAGACAGGGGCTGACGTGAAGTGCCACTCGTTGGAGCGGGGCTCCGTCTTCCAGAAGAGCACACCAAGGCCGGCACAGTCAGCGGGGAGACGCAGGACACCTGGCCCTGCAGCCTGCCGTCTTGTCCATGGCTGCCTGAGCCAGAGAGACTGCAGGCCATCCCTGCGGCTGCCTGCCGTCCCGGGGCTGCCCACGGTCTCAGGCGGCTCGGTCCCACCCTGGCCAAGTGTCACTGAGCACGGGTGCCCGGGGTTGGAAGTGCAGAGGTGGAAGGAGCTTATGTTCCAGTGGGGAGCAGCAAAGGCTGCTGGGGCGAAAGGGGGGTCACCAGGCATGAGGCCGCTCCAAAGCCAGACGAGGCTCTGCCTGGCGCACCGCGGTGGGGCACAGCGCCCTCCCTCCCAGCCTTGGGGATGCTGAGCCACGGGTGCCACAGGCCCCAGACCCAGGCAGTGAGCAGGGAGAGAAGCCACCATGCCACAGCAAGAAGGAGACAGAAGCTCTGAAATCCCCGTTCATAATTAATAAATGAAGAATATGGTTGTTAATCGATGCAGCTGTGAGGAGAATATTGATCCCAACCCCGCGCTATTTTTTTTGTGCCGCTTAGATTTTTACACCTCATTTAGAACAAGGCTTCCCCGGGGAACTCTTAAAACCAAAAGATATTTGCAAGACTCCAGTGGGGTGGGGGAGCGACATCGGCCGGCTGCTGAAAGGGGGGCTGGGAACGAAGATCGGCGGAGGGGGCCGGCGGGGAAGGGCGATTCATCATCAGGCCGCCGCCAAGCACCCATTTGAATATTTGATTAAGGACCAATTACTGCCAGTGCTGGGAAAGGTCATGGGGCACACGCACAGGAGGCGGTGGGGAAGTTTAGGGGCAGGAGATGAATCCTGTTCTTATTTTTTATGTCATAAACAGTGCATGTCTAAGGGGGGACTCGTAGCCATGAAGACCACCAACCACCGCGGGAAAAGCCTCCGTCCCACGGCGCAGGGACCACCCTGAGGGGTTTCTTGCTTCAAACCCGGGCCTGTGTGGACACCTGCAGGCCAACACCAGGGAAGTTCAGAGCGCGTCAAGCCCGCCATGGTCTGCAGAGGACCACTGCCCACGGTCAGCAGAACCCGTGAGGGCCAGGGACCATCAGGAAGATGCTGAGCCATGGGATGGAGGGAGGTAACTGGGTGATTTCATTTCTGAGAAATGAAACGGCGGGTTGTCCTCATTCCCAGTCTTCATAGATGTTTTGTGGCAGAATGATCTGGGACCCCTGAAAAGTGCCACCCACAGGGTACCTGCCCACTCTCATGCAGCCTCCTTTGTTACCTGCCACAAAACCAGGCACAGTCCACTGTCACCGGGATGTGTCGTCAGGCCTGACGGGGCACCGAGGTGCCTCCCGGGGTCTCTTCTGTCAGAGCCCCCCGTGTCAACCATCCCTTCCTTCCCTGGGGAAGGGACCCCGGGCTGCACCACCAGCCACGTCCCCAGCACCCACTCACTCAGTGGCCCCGGCCAGCCTGGAACTTGGGATCCTCCTGCCTCAGCCTCCCGAGTGGCTGGGACAACAGGCATGGCTACACCTGGCTGCCACCTTCCTCTGACCCTAACGGTCCGAGCTTTTCTTGGGAAGACACAGTGGGCCGCGTGAACGTGCCTATCCCATATATATATATGTTAGGTGTAGATGGACACAACACGGTGCCTTTATTTTTATGTGGTGCTGAGGATCGAACCTGGGTCCCGCCCGTGCTAGGGAAGCGCTGCACCGCTGAGCCACAGTCCCAGCCCCCCCCCCTTTTATTTTTTGAGACAGGGTCTCACTGAGCTGCCCAGGGCCTTGCTAAATGGCTGGGGCTGGCTCTGAAGCAGAGACTCTCCCACCTCCACCTTCCAAGTGGTGGGGAGGACGGGCGAGGCCAGCACCCCGGCCCTCCCCTCTTTACAAGGAAGTGAAATTCAAGGAATTATAAAATCACACACTTTAAAGTGCAGTTTCGTGGTCTTCAGTATGTTCACAGACTTGACAGCCATGAGCTCTGTCTAGTTCCAGAACATTCCCTCGCCCCAGAAGGCAGCCTGTCCCGATGAGCAGCCCTGTCCCTCCCAACCTGGCACCCCTGGTTCCACATCCCATCTCTAGACTCCTGACCTGGACGTCTCCTGTCACGGGGTCACCCACGGTGGCCTTGTGTGCCTGGTTCTCGCCGAGCACAGTGTCACCTTGTTCCTGCTCGTGGCTGAGTGACTCCCCAGTGTTGGCCGTGGATGGATTAGCGGTTGTTTCCACCGGTTTTTCCAAGGGACTGGGCCTGGACCCAGGACCTCACCCTGGCTGGGCAAGCACTAGCCACTGAGCGGCAGGGCCCTGTCTCTGCTCCAGGCTACTGTGACCATGTGGCTGTGAGCAGGCTTCTGTGTGCACTGCTGGAGGTGGGCTCCGTCCAGGTGTGGGCCTGTGGGACCTCAGGGCTCCACCAGGGTGCGGGGGCTCTCACCGTCCCCCACGAGCAGCACTGATGTGCACCCCTGGACCAGGGCAGGCACCGCTGCAATCCCGGGGGAGCCCCCAGTCACGGCTGGCAGCCTGGGACCAGGGTCGACCAATGGCCAAACAGTCACTTGAGAAGAAGCCCGCGGCTGCTGGTCACTGCCCACGGCGAGCAGGGCTGCCTGTGTCCATCCCAGCGCTGGGTGCCACCGTGCCCTTCAGTTTTGCTGTTCCCACAGCTAAGGGCCCTGGCCTCTCCTGGAGGCCCGGGCGAGCTCCCGTGCTCACGCCTGCCCGTGTCTGGGCCCCCGCCAGGGCTTCCTGGAAGCAGCCAGCTCTCTCTTGGGATCCTGGGACGTTAAGCCCCCGGTGCGTGACACCCAGGCTCTCCTGGGCTTTCTCTGCCCTTAGGGGACATGCAGGTCAAGGCGCCGTAACGGGTGCCGGGCAGTGGTTTCCTTGGCCCCTGCACAAAGCAGCTTCGCTGCCCAGGGCAGCCCAGGGCAGGCTGGCGCTCTGCTGGACGCCCCTTCCCTCCAAGCCTGGCTCTGGGCCCCAGGGCCTGGCTACCTGACCTTCCGCCCGGGGTCCCGCTCCTTGGTGGCTGTTTGTGTGTGGCACCAGAGTCACGCTGCGCTCCTGCGGGGGTGGGTGCTGGTGTGGCTTTCTGCCTCCGCTGAGGTTGGGGCCACCCTCTGGGGGTTCCCCTGTGATGGAATTCTGGATCTGGAATGTCCCCAAAGGACATGTGCTAAGGGCTTGGTCACCCACCTGCAGCTACTGGGAGGCCTGTGGGAGGCCTGAGGTCACGTGGGACCCCAGACTCTTCCTGTCTTTCAGATTCCAACCCGAAGTGAATGAACTTCCTCTCTCAGGGGACACCACAGGCCACAGCACCCGGACGCTGGGGTCTAGTGGGACGTCCTGCCGTGAGTCAGTGGCCTTTCTCGGCAGAAACGTGCCCCAGGCCCAGTGGCCCTGGTGCTGCACCCCAGACAGCTGGCAGACTGCACCGGGCTCAGCCCCACCTCCTGACCCAGCTCGCCTGCGTCAGGGGTGGGTGGCAACTTGTCCCAGCAAGTAAGGGGACTCAGCTTCCTCACCCGACCCCTGGGACCAGCGGGCGGCCCCAGCAGGCCTCACCCTTGCCCGGCTCCCTGCCCTCAAGTGCGGGCTCTGCCGAGGCCGGCTTCTAACATGGCAAGGCTCAATCACGGTGGCAGGGCCACCATGCCATCAGCTGGACAGAGTGGAGGGCATCTAGATTATTTCCAGTTTTCCAAGACAAGCCGAAATGCTGCCCGAGCCTCTGGGGGGATCTCGGCAGAGTGGCGGGAGGTCTCCGGTGCCCCTGGGTGTTCTCTGGGATCAGAAAGGGCCTAGAAGACACACTGGGTTCTGCTTTCACCGTCACCAGCTGCACCTGTTCGCTCTAAGCTAGCTCGTCCCTTAGCAAGGACACCGTGACCTTCCAATCCAGGTGATTCCGCAGCGCCTTGCCACTTCTCCCCAAAGCAAAACCCTCCCCGCAAAGCTGTGTTCCTAAAAATGAACCCCGGCACCTCCAGGGTAGGCACCGCCCTGCGTTCTAGAATAGTTCTGTCCAGTTCTCCTTCCCTCTGTGGAAAAAAAGAATGATGATTATTATATTTTTACACTTGATCTCAGCCAAAAGGCTGAGAAGCAATATGGAAAAATTCTGATTGGACTATTGATTGGAATTGAAATAAAAAATTATGGATTAACATAGAAATCGGCATTTCCACACCATGGGGCTTTCCATCGGCACTGGGTGGGGGCACCTCTCCGTCTGTTCCCTGCTCTCTGCGTCCTTCCGGCTCTAGTGTCCTTCTCCTTCACCTGGGCCGTCTTCGCAGGTGCTGCGGCCGGCGGCGCCAACCCCCCGGGCCACACTCCCCGACCGGCCTGGGCCGCAGGGTCCCTCCTGGCTGCGCTGTGTTTCCCTGATGGGGGTCACGGCCTGGGGACTGGGGACGAGACCGCCCTGCGTTCCTCCGGCCCACACGACCTTGTGCGGCTGGCACCGTCCGGCCCCGGTGGTCCGAGGGCCGCAGATGCTGAGAGCCACATCAGGCGCTGGCCTCTGCTCAGCTCCACGTCACCAACTGCTGTGCAGAAGTGTCTGTGTGGCGCCAGGTGCTGGCTCGTCCCTTCAGGGCACAGGCCAGTCACCAGTGGCAAATCGGAAGACCGGCTGGGCCCTCCTTCAGGGCTGCCTCGCTGCAGGCGTGCGGAGGGTCACAGTGGCCCCCGTCCCGCCTGTGCAGGGGCGGGTCTTCCTCAGCGGTTGGTGGGCTCTGGCGACTACCCGGGGACCTTCAGCAGATGGCCCCCGGGAGTGTGCTTTACTTTGGTGGTTTATTTCCTTCAGTGGCCCTCAGCGCTGTGCACTTTTGCCTGCTCTAACGGTGGGCGCCTGGCGGACCTCGAGTTTGTCTTGGCACAAGGCCATGCACCCACCACCTCTGTCGAGTTCCAGAACATTCGGCCACCCTGGAAGGAAGCCTGTCCCCATGAGCAGCCCCAGCTGTCCCCCGGCCAGCAGGCATGGCCCCACTCATTTCTGGGCTCTCCTCTCCTGGGTGTCTGCTGTCCCCGGGTCGCACACTGACCGCAGCCTGTGTGTCTGGTCTCACTGAGCACCAGGCCTCAGGTCCCTCCACACTGCGACTGTCACCCGGCTCCTGCTCTGGCCCAGGAACACTCCAGGTGGACGGGCCACCCTGTAGGTCCCTACTTCCATCCAGGGACACATTTTGGTCATCCGGGGTGGAGCTGCCAGGGACCCGGGTGCCCAGGGCCTGTCTGCACGGGCATCTCAGTGGCCTTGGGTGTGGGCCTCTGGCACCCTCTGACAGCAAGGTCCCCTTGAGGTCTTCCCCAGGGTCAGCTGCTTTCAGGGTCAATTGACACCTAAACAATCATCCTGATTCCTGAAGAATCATCCATTTCCCCCGTTTTCTTGTTCATCAGCACAGAAGCCTCCATGTTTCTCCTTGGAGCTTCCGAAGCCTCCCTCAGGTGTGAGTCCCCATCATCTCCGTCCCCCTCCCCTATCTCCGTCTCCTCCCCCATCTCTGTCCCCATCCCCTCCCCACCTCCACCCCTCCCCCATCTCCACCCCTCCCCCATCTCCGCCCCCCTCCCCCATTTCCACCCCCTCTCCCTATCTCCATCCCCTCCCCCATCTCCGTCCCCCTCCCCCATCTCTGTCCCCTCCCCCATCTCCACCCCCTCCCCCATCTCCACCCCCTCCCCCATCTCCGCCCCCCTCCCCATTTCCACCCCCTCTCCCTATCTCCGTCCCTCCCCCATCTCTGTCCCCATCTCCTCCCCCACCTCCACCCCTCCCCCACCTCCACCCCCCTCCCCCACCTCCACCCCTCCCCCACCTCTGTCCCCTTCCCATCTCCGCCTCCCTCCCCCATCTCCACCCCCTTCTCCCTATCTCCGTCCCCTCCCCATCCTCGGTCCCCCTCCCCCATCTCTGTTCCCTCCCCATCTCCGTCCCCTCCCCCATCTCCACCCCCCTCCCCCCATCTCCATCTTGCTCTCTGACACTGGCTGGTTCATTGACTTTAGAGTGTCTTGGAGTTTTTTTTTTCCCCCTCAAAGAAGCAGTAGTGGGTTTTATTTATTAAATCTGCTGTTTTCCTCTTTCTGAGCCATTAATTTTGGCCTGGTCTGTATTAATCTGCTCTCTCTTTTCTTGGTGTGGTCTGGGGGCTTCTCTTCCAGAGCCGCTGCTTCCTGGACTCTTGCTGCTCTTTTCCTTTAGCAACCTGCTTGCGTGCTGCGTGTGCGCTGGGAAGGGATGGCTCCAGCCCGCAGCGGAGCCATCTGCAGAGGAGCACTCTGGAGGAGCACTCTGGAGGAGCACTCTGGAGGAGCACTCCTGTCCCTCCGGTGATTTCTGCCCTGACCCAGGGCACTCCTTTTCCACACTTGGTTGTTTATTTCTAGTTTCATTCTTTGTGGCCCATAAGTTTGGCCAATACTCTTTCTTTTCTTTTCTTTCTTTCTTTTTTTTTGGGGGGGGGTGCTGAGACCAGGTGCTGTTCCTCGGAGCTGCGTCTTTTCAGGTTTCTCTTTGACACAGGATCCCGTAAACCGCAGAGGCTGACTCCGACTTGGAACCCTCCTGCCTCCCGTCCTAAGCACTGGATGACGGGTCCAGCTCTTTCTTTACGCTCTTACAGATTCATCTGGGATTTCTTTATCCTTCCTCCTTCCCTCTTTCCTCTCGTTCTCTTCTTCCTTCCTTTTTTTTGTTTAATTTTGATTTTGAGGAGGAGTCTTGCTATGGTACCCAGGCTGGCCCTGAAGTCCTGGGCTCCAGCCATCCTCCTGCCTCAGCCTCCCTGAATGGCTGGTGTTTGGGTGACCTCCAGGCCCAGGTCTGTAGACCTTCTTTGATGTGGTTCTGTTCTTTTGTCTCATTTTAAAATTGAGTTTCCTGTCTTCCTGTTGTTAGATCTTCAGAGCTCTTCATGTATTCTGGATAACAGTCTGTTACAGTGTGGATGAGCTACCTCAGACAAAGCAGGAAAGCTCAGAGGTGAAGGTTTAGATTTCCAGAGCCGTGACCGAATCAGTGATCAATCCATTTGATGGATTAATCATTTGAATGGACCCTGGGTGGTGACTGTGGGCAGGTGGGGTGTGGCTGGAGGAAGCAGGTCACTGCATGCCCAAGGGGCCTGTCTCTCTTCCCCCTCGGGTCCAGCCTCCCGTCCATAAGCTGATGGCTTTCCTCTACCACTGCCCTTCCTCCCCGAGGTCCAGCCTCAGCTGGGGCCCAGAGCAGCCGAGTTGGCTGACCCTGGACTGGATTCTAAAACCATGAGCCCAGCAAACTTTTCTTCCTCTAAGTTGTTCTTGCAGGCCTTTTGGTCACAGTGACAAGAAGCTGACTCTCACAGAAATTGACACCAGGCGTTGGGTCATTTGTGACTGAGCTGGCCACGTGGTTCGGAAGCCTGGGGAGCTGGTTTGTGGAGGAGTTTGGAGATGCAGGCTGGAGAAGCTTGAGGATTCCATGATTCTGGTGGGAGTTCGGAAGTCCAGGAGGCGGAGCTGGTTGCACACGGTTCCAGAGGGGAATGAAAAGGCCAGGCGACCACCACCTCTGTCGAGTTCCAGAACATTCCACCACCCTGGAAGGAAGCCTGTCCCCAGGAGCAGCCCCCACCTGTCCCCCCAGCCCGGTACCTGCGGGCCTAGTCCGTCTCTGGACTCCCCTGTCCTGGATGTCTGCTGTCACTGGGTCACACACTATGGCCTGGAAATTGAACTTAAGGTCATTTGTGTTACATTCTGGGGAAAAATTTAAAAAAGCTTCTCTAAATTTTTTTCCCATGCCCTAAGGCTTTGGAAAGTGATGAACTAGGGCTGGGCTGGGGCGCGGGGGCAGAGTGCTCGCCTAGCCTGTGTGAGGCACTGGGTTCGATTCTCAGCACCACATAAAAATAAAGTCCATTGACAACTAAAAAAAATATATATATATTTAAAAAAGTGATGGGGCTGGGGTTGTGGCTCAGAGGTAGAGCACTCACCTAGCAGGCATGAGGCACTGGGTTTGATCCTCAGCAGCACATAAATATAAAAGAAAGACATTGAGTCCACCTATGACTTAAAAGTAAATAAATAAAAAAGTGATGGGCTGCTTAATCTGGTGCAGGAAACGGAAGGCGTAACAGCATGCCGGCAGTAGCATGGGTACTTACGGCAACTTCTAGGTAGGGTTACTGTGAGAATTAGAAGTGAGAAGAAAGAAGTTTTGAAACAACTTTCAGTTTGGTCAGAGCAGCACACATAAAATTGGGGCCAAGGACGTGTGGCTTCTGAGATCAGCCCACTAAAGAGAAGCTGAGTGCACCTGGGCACCTGGGGCGTCAGACGGTCGAGCCTCCCTGGCAGCTCCCAGGGCGTGGAGGTGGAAACTCATTTAAGAGGCTACAGGGCGCGAGTTTGCCTGGGAGAGCCTAGAAGGTTGCTCCCCAGGATCTGTGTCACCATGCTCTGCCACCCAGACCCTCCGCGGCCACGGCAGCCTGGGTCCCAGGGCCTGGCAACTGTGGTGGCACAAGGGGCTGGTTCTCAGGAATGCAGGGTGCTGGAGTTAATGATTCATGGAGGCTTCCAGGGAGGTTTCAGAGGAAGGCCTTGGAGGCCAGAAAAAGTGCCCAGGGTCAGAGGCCCCGCAGGAGCCTGTGAGAATGAGGCCAGACGCCAGGGAACGTGGAGCATCCAGGACGGAAGGCTGCTGGCGGTGTACAGGGCCAGGCACAGCCACGGGTCTCCCTCTCAGGGTAGCCGAGGTGTCTCCAAGCCCTTTGGAAGCACATGTGGCCACCGGGTGCCCTCCGTGCTGGACGTGGAACTACAGAACGTGTTACCTCGCCGGGTTTCAGTCTCGGTTTGGTCTCATCCTTGTTTCTCTGCCCCGTCTCTGGGATGGAAACGTCTGCTCCGTGTCATTACATATTGGATGCAGGTGACTTGCTTTTGCTCTTCATTGGGGATCACAGCAAAAGGTTTGCCTCGAGTCTCCGAGAAGACTGTGGATCTGGGTTTGGGGGCAGTGCCGGAACCCTGCCGACTCAGGATCCTTGGAGGCAGACCCGATGCATTTTGTGTGGTGAGGTGGACAAGAGCTTTCCGAGGCCAGGGTGGGATGCCGTGGACGATACGGTTGGGATGTGACGTCCGAAGAGCAGACGGGAACGTCCCCGGGCAGGTGGTCACATTATGAGAGCCGCGACCTCATGGGTAGATGGATCCGTGGGGTGAATCAGTAATGGGATGGACCCTTGGGTGGTGACTAAGGTGGTCGGGGTGTGGCTGAAAGAAGTGGGTCACTGGGGGACGGCCCTGGCCTGGGTCTGGTCCCCGGCTCTGTGTGCTCCCTCGGCTTCCCAGCCCCCCGGGCCCAGCAGCTTCCTCTCCCACGCCTCCTGCCCCCATGTCCTTCCACGCCAGCCCAGAGCCGTGGACTCGGCGGGTCGTGGGCTGAGCATCTGCAACCAGGAGCCAAACGGAACTCTTCTTCTTCCTCTAAGTTGCTCTTGGCAGACACTTGGGTCCCTGGGATGGAAAGCAGACCAACACAGTCCTGGCCGGCTGTGTCCTTGCGAGTACCCCCTCGCGGCCTGTGACCTGTCCCCTCATTCTCTGGACGGTGTTGCCGCCTCAGTGGGACTCCGCCTGCTCACTCTCTTCTTTCCCGTGGTCCTTTGGAGTTGTCTCTAAGAAGTCACTGCCACGGTCAAGGTCACCTGGGTCCTCTCTGAGGTCCGACGGGGATGTCGTCTTGTAGCTGCAGAAGGGCTGCCAGGTCGTCAGAGCCTCGAGAGCCCCTGGCCAGCCAGCAGGTGGGCCTCGGCCAGGGACGCAGCGCTGGCCCTCGTGTGACCCCCGCCCCAACACAGCGTTTGGCTTTCCTCGGTTTCCTGCTACTGTCCCCCCCATTCCAGAACCCCATGTGGTGCTGACTGGACAGTCGTGGGCCCTGGGTCCTTCCGAGGTACCTGGTCTCTGTGCCCCTGAAGGTGGGTTTCTGTTTGGATTTCTCTTCTGGGGATTGAGCCACACCCCCAGCTCTTTTTATTTCATTTCAGACAGGGTCCCCTAAGTTGCCCAGGCTGGCCTGGGACTTGTCGTCCCCCGCTTCGGTCTCCTGAGGTGCTCGGATGACCATGATGTGCCACGGTGCCCCTGGATTTTCCTTTTTAACCCCCTGAATGGAGAATTTTTATGGATAAATAGGAGAGTTTTTCTCATTCGCCTTTAAAAATATATTTTTAGTTGTAGATGGACAAAATACCTTTATTTTATTATGCAATTTTTGGGTGTAGTGCTGAGGAGCCCAGGGCCACACGCGAGCTAGGGGAGGGCTCTCCCACTGAGCCACAAGCCAGCCCTACGTCGTCGACTTCAGTCTTATTGTGACGATGACGACGCGGTTTCTTCTTCTATCGATGCCTCTTGTTTGTTGGGTTCCCTCGGGTCACGGTCAGTGTCTTCCTTGGCCTGTTCCCTTAGCAATTTGAGAAGCAGACAGAGGTGGTTGTGCTACCAACGGTCACTTCTAGGTGAAAGCCCAGCGACCACTCTTTTTTGAATAAATAATTCCCTTACTCCAACAACCTAGGGATTCCACACCCATTAATGACATTTTGCTGCATCCCTAAAACTCCCGATTTTGGGTGGTACAGCCTAGGATTTGTCCCAGATTTTGCTTTTGAGTTATTGTGACGCACACCTGTCACCCTAGTGCCTTGGGAGACGGAGGCAGGAGGGTCATGCAAGTCTAAGGGTTATTCGTCGACTTAGTGAGACCCGTTCGGCGGCAGAGCACCCTGGGCCCAGTGTCCAGTACAGGAGAAAACAGTCCAGACTGGTTTTAGACCTGAGGTTATGGAGGAGAAACGTGAAACTGGCGTTATCCTCTCCTTTTGAATCTGCTGATTTAGAGCAGTTCCACATTTTCAGGAAAGGGTAGGACAGTAAAGCCCCCAGGTGCCTGGCAGCCAGTCTGGGCAGGTCAGGCCCCACCTGCCTGCAGTGGCTCCTGTCCCCCGAGGCCTGCCCCCAGGGCCTGGTGCCCAGGGCGGGGCTTGGGAGGTGGACGGTCACTTCGCCCTCCTGGCTCGCCCCTCCACGTGCCCTGACGGGAACCTCCAGACCAAGAGCCACCTGCTGACCCCGGGGGGGAGAGACAGTCCAGGAGAGCTGACCTGCCCAGCCCGACCTCACCCCACCTGTCCCTCCTGAGCGACGGGCACCCGCAGACGCGGAGGGGCGCTGGCGCTCAGGTGGACCCCTCCCCTGCTCTGACCTGGCTGCGGCCTCCACCACCCCCCCTGGCCCCTCTGGGCCCGGCCCCCCGCACTGCCTTTCTGTCCTGGTTGTCGCCGGGTCCTCTGATCTGCTCTCTCCTCCGTTCCCTTGGCCCCAGGGAGTAGAAGTTGGGGCCTCAGCCATGGCACGACCCGCTGGCGGTGGGACTCGGGGACCACTGCCACCCTCCAGGTCTCTTCTCTTCATCCACAAGTATGGTCATCCCTCTGTCCATCCATCGTCTGGCCATGCCCCATCCTGCGACCGTTCATTCCATCTGTCCACCCCCATCAGCCAGATGTCATTCCAGCCACCCACCATCCACAGTACAGCCATCACCCGTCATCGTCAACCCCGTTCACCCATCCACGTGTCCACTCATCCGCACGTCCATCATCCACCTGTCCTGTGGGGAGACGGCCGCCAGCGTCCCCCTAAGGGGTCCCTCTTCCTTCCCAGGATAGTCCAGGCCACCCTAAGACTGACAGTCTCGGTAATCAGTAAATAACAAAGCACAAATACTCAGAAAGGGAGCCCCTGAGAGATCCAGTCCACCTGGGCTCTGGAACCAGACACGGTGGCTCCCGTGGTTTATCTCAGGGGCGCATCCCAGGCAGGGGTGAGGTTCAAGGGCGGAGTCTTGCTTCGGACGTCTTGCGGTCAGCATGTTGATGGTCAGCGCGGCAGGTGCCATCTCGGGTGCCATCGCAGGTGCTGGGTGGGATCTTAGGCAGAGTTCGAGGGGGAATTCACCTGCATCAGGTGGCCAATCCCTGGGGGGTGCCACGGGAGATCCTCAATGCCAGACTCATCCCGTCAGGAGGCTAAGATGTGCAACAGTGCACACACAGCCCACGGTCAGCTCGTGATTCATGGTAGACCCATCCATTCACCACTCTTCAGGCCTGGGTCCGTCCCTCCGCCGTCCCTCCATCCCCCTCCTCCACCTGAGGCCCCCGTCGGCGCTCCCACCCTACACCCACCGCTCTGTACGCCCAGCCACTGGCTCGGTTCATCCCTTCCACCCAGCGCCTACCTACCTGTCCACCCAACGTCTGTTCACACGTGGCGTGGGCACTGCTCTGTGCCTCTCGTGGCTCTGCCCAGTGCGGCTCTGCCCTCTGCTCACCACCACTCACTCCGCACCCCTTCCCTCCATTCCCCCGGCTCCCAGGCTGACGCTTAGCTGATGGCTCATGGTGAGCCGGGCTCCGTTTACCCCTCCACCCACCTCGTCCTGTGTCCCTGTCTGTCCCTCCAGTAGACACAGCAGGTGCCGGGCATGAGTCCCTCTGTTCTGTCCCCAAGGGTGAGGCTGGAAGAGACGCTCAGTGCTCTGCCAGGTGGAGGGGCTCTTGTCCGAGGCCAGGAGGAAGGACCCAAGACCGCAAGCAATGCCACCTGCCAGAGTGGGTGAGGGGCAGTCAGGTGGACGTGCCGGTCAGCTAAAGGTGCTCACCACTGGATGCCCGGGTTTCTGCTCCCTGGCACAGATTTCAAAACTGCAAGCCTGTTTAGCTTATTATGTTCAGTAGTACAGGAATGTTTCGGCCGTGCCACGTGGAAGAGCCACAAGACCCCGGACTCACCCCTCTCCCCAGAGACCGGTAGGCCAGGACCTCGAGGAGGCTGAGCTTGTGCAAGAGTGTGTGTCCAGGCTGGGCACAGTGGCCACACCTGTCACCCCAGTGACTCACCAGGCTGAGGCAGGAGGGTGGCAAGATCCAAGCCAGCCTGGACAACTTGGTGAGATCATCTCAAAACAAAATAAGAAAAGAACTAGGGTGTAGCTGAGAAGTAAACGGGCCCTGGTTCAGTCCACAGTAAAAAAAAAAACAAGACAAAACAAAATTAGTGTTCACCTGCTGATCAAAGAACAGAGGGATGGACGGATGGGCGGATGGAGGGAGGGAGGGAGGGAGGGTGGATCTGTGGGTGGACAGGCAGACGGATGGAGGGTGGATATGTGGGTGGACAGGCAGACGGATGGATGGATGGATGAAGGGATGGAGGTAAGGAGGGATGTGTGGATATGTGGACTGGTGGATGGGTAGATGAATGGAGGGAGGGAGGGAGGGTGGATCTGTGGATGGACAGGCAGATGGATGGATGGATGCCCTCTGTCCTCACGATTTTCCTGAAACCCTACCCCTTGGTGTTCAGTTGGGACAAGTCATTACACTGCACTGTGAATGGCTGCAGCCTGCCCCCCACCAGGTAGACCCCGAGTGTCGAGGGCCCCTTCTGGATGGACATTTCACTAGCTGTGCTTCCTCACGACCTCAGAGGCCACAGTGAGGGCGTTCCCACAGAGGATCTATGACAGATCTGATCCCCGGGTCAGAACCCCCCGGGGACAGTGTGGCAGGATTCTTCCCACTCGATGACCCCCAACAAGAGCCCCGGGCATGAGGTGGGAGGGACTCACAGTGTGTCAATCTGTCCTTGAGTTTTAAACACGCTTGAACCCTAGATTTCTGTGACTGTGACAAACACCGCGACGGTTGCTTTATAAACAGGAAAGGTCTCTTTGAACCCCCGGCTCCTGAGGTTTCAGTCTGTGACCAGTTGCCCCCAGTGCTTTGGGCCTGTGATGACCATCGTGGTGGAAAGCCCGGCTGACGGTTGGCCTAGTGGCCAGGAACGAGGGGATCCGAGTCCTCTTCCACGCCCACCCTGGACCCGGGCCCTCCCACCAGGCCACTGAGGGCACCATCACCTGCCAGCAGCCCAGGGGACCAGGCCTTGAAGGCAGGGCCTGGGGGACATTGCCGGTCCAGACAATGGCAGTGGTGAAAGCCACAAACACAGACGGGACCCTGTCCAAGTGTCGCTCAGGGGCCCGGGGCAGTGCCGGGGCTGAGCAGCCGTCCCCACCGCCATCTCCCCCAGCTGAAGCTCTGCCCAGTGGGCACGACTCCCGCCCCCACCCGGAGCCCCCCGGGCTGCCCCTGTCTGTGGCTCTGAGATCCGCAGACCCCAGGGTGACCCTGCAGCGTGTCCCGCTGTGCCTGGCCGTCCCTGAGCCCGCTGGTCTGGGTGTCGGGCGGCCTTCCCTTCATGGCCCAGGCACACCGTGGTCCTCCCGAGGGCTCCCGCGGTGGACAGGCAGCCGCGGTGCTGCAGACGGGCGCTGACCCAGGCTTTTGAGTTATCAGGGTGGATCCTGAGGTGGGGTTCCTGGATCAGATTGTCTGTGCGGGGCGGCTCAGGGTGGGGGCAGAGGCCAGGCCTGGCCGGCGGGACAGCGGGGCAGGGACCCCTGGGGGCTGACCAGGACAGCCGCACGGTCAGGAGGCCAAACCTGACCTTTCTTTTTTTTTCCTTTGGTGGAGCGGGAGTGGGATCCTGATCTCCTGCACCCTCCACAGTCCAGAGACCCTCCCCAGGCCAGGGGGGTCGGGCCGGGGGAGTGACCCCCACTCGTCCCGTCCCTGCTGGGAGGGGGCTCCCGGGACGCTTTCTCTGAGCTCTGTAAAGGGCAGGTCGAGAGAGAGTCAGACGGAACCAGAGGGGAAACCACGGGGCAGAGAGAGCCCAGAAAAGGTGCCAACCAGAAAGGGGCAGTGGAGGGAGGGAAGGAGGACGGCCAGGGAGAGAGCAGAGGGGGACAGAGGGGGACTGAGGGGGACAGAGGCCTCAGCCCCGGGCGACGGCACACACCCATCTGCCCTAGTGCTGACCTCTGCCGCTGGCCTCGCCTCCCGGGTAGAGAGAAGTCCCGGTCTGCCACCCCCCGCGCTGTGGCCAGGAGCAGATGAGGCTGGGCAGCCGGCCCTTCCCTGTCACTGTCACTGTGACCTGTTAGGAACACCCACTCTCAGTCAGACTGACACTGTCCCCTGTGCTGACTTGCTGGGCTGCCCTGGTGCCTCTCCGCCTCTTTGATGCCCCAGAAGGTGTCCCTGAGCCCAGGGGCTGTGGCCGAGCTCCTGGTTGGACACCCTGGCCGCTGTGCGGCCTGGGCAAGCCCTGTGTCCCTGCCTGTCAAACACGGCAGTGTCCCAGCCACGTGGGGTGCAGAGATGGTGATTCCCGAGCTCAGGCACCGCTGTGAGGACCTCGGTCAGCCACACCTGTCTCCTGCCCAAACTGGGCCCCAGCAGGGTCCCAGACGCGGGAGCTGGCCCAGCCACCAGCCCCAAGCGCTAAGGTGCCGGGAATACCGTCCCCCTCAGAAAGTCTCTGAAGGTCAGGAACCCCCAGACCCAGGCTGGACGAGGGCACCCAGGCCGGCCCTGGACCCTCCACCCCCAGGTTGCAGGCCTCCACAGCAGCAGGTCCGTGGGGCCTTGGGAACTTCTCAGCCACCACGTCGGAGCCCGGGAGCTCAGACTCAGGAGCTGACCGGGGCGACCTGGGCCTCCTGACTGCTGTGACGGGTCTGGGCCCAGCTGGCCACCCACCCAGCCTGGAGTCCATGGGGGGTGCTCTGCCCCTTCTGCATGAGGAGGACCCCGGGCCACACACCGTGCCCCAGTCTGCCCCAGCACCACCTGTGCCGGCAGAGCCCTGGGTCACTGGGAGTCACATCCTGCAGCCCAGGCAGGCGGGGTCCACCAGGGACGGCCCTGGACAGCCAAGACGCACCAATGGGGCAGAGTGGCCACCGGGCCGGAGGAGGGCCGGGCCTCCCTTGGGGTGGGGGTTCCCACCACCAGCCAGCCCCAGGTCGCGGGCGCTGCTCCCAGCCACCCGGAAGTTCCGTGAGGCCAACTGTCGCCTCCATTAATGCGTAAGAATCATCAGATTCCCTCCAGAGACCCCGATCGTAAACCCGCAGGTCCCCAGGGTGCTGGCCGGGCAGGCGAGGGCATCCATGGGGAGGCCAGCCCCAGCGCCCCGCCCCGCCCGGCCCTCCACGCCGCCTCCTCCCCGATCGATTTTATGAAGGCAGCTCGGGGTTCGTCAATGTTTCCGCCGCCGCTTTATGCCCCTGTTTAAAAATTCTTAATTAAGCAGGTTTTTTCTGTTTACACTTGAACTAATTACACTCTTAAAACCGACAATAAAACATTAGGCCCAGGCTGTTAAAGGCTGCGGTGCAGCCCGCGGCCCGGCCGTCGGGGCAATTCAGGAACTGGGCCCTTCCATGGGAGATAGGATCGCCCGGCGGCAGGCCGGTGCCGGGCTCCGCTCAAGAGGGTCCCGGGGCCTTATCCACCTTCCTGGAGGGTGGGGTGGGGGACAGCAGGCGGCCGGATGGGCCCTGCTTCCGCCAGCCTGGGCAGCGGACAGAGCTATCGATCGACGCCCACGCCCGGCCCATCTTCTGGGGCATCCTCGGAAGCCGGGTCCGTGCCAGGGAGGGCGCAGGGTGAGCCGGGGACCCAGGGATGGGAGGACCACAGGCTCAGTCCTCGGGTGCCAGGCAGCAGTGGCCCCCGGCCAGGGCCTGGCAGGCAGGTTGGTGGCCCTGCCCCAGGAAGCACTCAGAGGGCCGGCTTGGAGGGCCGGCGCTTCCAGAGCGGGTCCCTGCCCTCGGGGTGTCTGAGGCTCCTGCCAGGGGCCAAGCCCCGGCGGCCACCTTCCCACTGCCCAGGCTTCCCACTGAAGTCCGTTCCTTGCTCCCAGAGCCCCGTCTCCACCCGTCCTGCCGGTCACTCAGAGCTGCTCTGCATGCTCCGGGGAGCTGCCCAGGTAGGAGCCACGTCGGCCGAGGTGGGCCTGGCTGACCCTAGGTCCACCGACACCCAGGAGGGCTCCCAGGCCTGATGTCAGCCTCCCGTGCACTTGGGGGCCCTGGGAATGCTCCGGGGCGGGTCACTGAGTGAGCAGGGCCAGCTGGGCCTCTGTGAAGATGACCAGTAGGGTCTCCGGGGCCCACAGAGCTTCCCTGGAGCCCGGCCCCAGCCGAGAGCCCCTGGCCTCCTCCCGCCAGCAACAGCACTGCGTCCCTCCCCAGCCGGAGAGGCCACCTTCCACCCCTGCCCGGCTCCAGCTCAGGCTCCCTGCCAAGTCCAGAGAGTGGTCTCTACCAGTTTGTGGTGGAGGGTCTCGTGGGCCTGCCCAGCACCTGGGCTCTACTGAGGGGGACCCGCTGGGTGCCCATAAATACAGGCCCCAGGCCGACATGGCCCAGAGCGGAGTGACTGACCCCTGGTTTGGACCAGCCCCATGCTGACTCCGGTGCTCCAGACCCGGACGCGCCTCCCCGGCTCTAGACCTGGGGAGCACTGTGGTGGGGACGAGGCCACTCTCCTGGCTCGGAGGGGAAGGCTCTTCAGAGACACCGACTGGCCCTTCACGGCTGCCCTCTCAGGGATGCTGGCTCTGACTTCCACTGCGTCACCAGGCAGGCTCCTGCCCACCGTTAGGACCCCAGCTCTAAGGAGTCGTGGGTCCTGTGTCCCCCCAAGTCCGTCACGGAGCACCTCCACCCCATGGAGGCCTGCCTGGAGGACTCACGGTCCTCTGAGGCCCGGAGGGCTTCAGCTTAAGTAAGAACCCCCCAGCACACAGTAGGTGTCAGTAAACGCTGCACCCCACCACCGCCTCCGCCCCCTCCCTCGCTCCTTTTCTCCAGGCCTGGGAGAGGCTGCCGGCACCGCGGTCTTCACGGGAAACCAACGTTCCTGGAAAAGGCCTCCCTGAGTCCAGCAGCCCAGCCTGGGGAAGCCGCCGGCCGCCCTGCATTCCCACCGCGTCCAGCGTCCCACAGGTAGAACCAGCCGCGATCCTCCGAGCTGGCTGCACGAGGAAGACGTGGGATCACTGGTCACAAGTGCAAGCACCACTCAGAGGGCCCGTCGTCCAGCTGCCCAGCACTGTCCAGGAAGAGGCTTGTCCCAGGCCAGCCTGGGCCCCCTGTCTCCAAATAAAACCAAAGAAGGGTTCAGCGGTGGAGCACTGGGCTCAGTGCCCAGAGCCACAGGCAGAACCCGAAAGGGCTTCGCTGTGAAGTGTGGGCCTCGCTTCCAGAGCCCCTGTCCACTCGTCCTGTGTGCGTCCAACTTGTGACTCCACGTCATCAGAGTCCAACAGATCAGGAGCTGAATCTGACCCTTGGCCTGAAGGTCATGCGCGCAGGTTTGAATGCAGATGGGAGCGCTCTGCGGTTCCTGGCGGCCACTGGTGTCTCCCACAGGGCACCGGCTGCGTCCAGACGCGGCACACCTTCCGCCTTCTGGATGGAGCCGGGGTCCTGGGTGCTAGATAAGCGTGCACTGCCCGCTGAGCCTGTGGGGCCGGCTTCCTGCTCTGCGCACAGCGACCCCGGGGCCCTCCACCCCGTGCACCTGGCCCTCGGCTTGGGTCCCGTTGGAGCCCTGGAAGTGGGACACCAGGACTCTGCTGTGGGCACCATGAGAGCTCCGTGCAGACGGCACAGGGGCACCAGGGCACGGGGCAGAGGCGCTGTCTGACCGCCCTACACAAGGCGGCTCCCTGGTCCCATCACACTGAACTGATCCACTTAGCAGAGCGCCAAGCCGGCACTGGGGCCTGAGCTCTGTAGGGCCGCACACCAGGATGCTGGCCCCAGAAAGGCCGGTACCCAGCAGGTACTCAATAAATACTCGCCCAGTACTAAGTAACTGAGGAAGGCTGGAGGCTCAGCGTGTCCACGGGAACGGTCTCCAGCTCCCAGGCAGAGGCCGGGATGAGGGAGGCTGAGCAGCGGGGCTCACGGGGGCTGTTCCCCAGCCCTGGTCCTGGTCCTGGACTGCAGGTGGCCTCAGGGGAGGTCCTGCGCTGGAGTCCCCAGGGTCACCACAGGGTCCTCCTGAGAGGAGGCAGGAGGGTCAGAGTTGGAGGAGGGGGACAAGCAGAGGGCTGTGGGGGCCTGGAGCCAGAGGAGGAGGCCCAGGACTCTCCCTGGGCCTCAGCAGGCCAGCCTGCTGCAGCTGGGCTGGGCCAGGGAGGCCGGTGCCGCCGGTGCCGGACTCTGCCTCCTAGACCCCCAAGCAGACAGCGCGTCTCTGAACCACTCAGTCTGTGGTCCTGTGTCACCGCCGCTGCGGGACCCTGGCAAGCGCCACCCAGATCTGGAGGAGGGACCATCTGGCCTTCTGCAAGCTGACCTTTCCAAGGAAAGCTTCTGCCACTTCCTACAAAGGAGTGGGACCCCTCGCCTGACCCTGCCTGTCCATCTGTCAGGTGGGGAAACTGAGGCGAGGGGTGCGGAGACGTCATGCTGACCGAGCTGAGACCGGGCCGCTGTCACTCCAGCCTGCGGGCTGGCCAGCCACTTTTCTAGGGTGGACAGTTGTCCCCCAGAGGTGAAGGTCGAAGCCCGGCTGCAGAGGAGTCTGGCGGCTCCTCAAAAAGAATGGCTCAGGCCTGTCTCCCGGCAGCTTGGGAGGCCGAGGCAGGAGGCTGGGGGAGGCTGGGGGAGTCCGGGAACTCAGCGGGACCCAGGCTCAGAATAAAAGGGGCTGGACTGCGGCTCAGAGGTGGAGCCCCGGCTTCGTCCCCAGCAGCACAAAACCCAAGCCCCCGGTTGCCACCTGTGGCCGCAGGTCCAGGGACGGCGGGCCTTGCAGGAGAACTGCTCTCCGAGCCCCTGGGAGTCTCCCCGAGCCCACCAGGGCTGGCCTCTCGGGGTCTGGCCACGTTCCCTCCCCTGGCTTTAAATTTCCAGAGTGACATGGGTGTGGGACAGGTGTGAACCAGGCGTCTAGGCCATTGGCAAACCGTGAGAGTGACTTTCTGGTGACCCCCCAGGACCGGGGACATGCCGGGGGCAGGGGACATGTGAATCCTGAGAGGGCACTGCCAGGCTGGGGGGGCACCGCGGAGCGTTGAGGGGGTCCCAGCCATCGCCTGAGGACTGGGCTGAAGCCCCCCAGGGACCTGCCTGGTGACGGGCAGGGATGGGGCCACCTGTGAGTGGGCGACGTCGCTCCCAGGGCAAGGTCCACGTCTACTCCTCACAACACTGGCCAGGGGCCCCCAGCCTCTCAGCCCTGCTGTTCCTCCCCATGGGCACAGGTGAGGGGCCTGGTGAGCGGACCCGGCTGAGGGTATGTCTTTCCCTCTGGGCCAGGGCAGCTGTCCATCTGCAGTGGTATGGACACTCAGCCTCCATCGGTGGGACCGAGCCTCAGGGCCCCTGCCCCCGGGCGCCAGGCAAGATTCCCCGAGTCCCTCAGTAGCTAAGGCCACCTCCCGGGGCACTGGGAGATGTCCACTTTGCAGAGGCCCCCATGTCCTGCATGACCCTCAGGCCTGAGCCACAGGGAGGACAGGTGTCAGAGACAGTGCTGTCCCCTCCAGTATGGAGAGGGGGTCCAGGCAGGACAGCAGACGGCCGGACAGGAAGACACAGACTGTGTCCTGACGTACCCAGGAAGGCCAAGGGCGAGTGGTGGCCATGGGCAAGGGGCCAGCTGAGGCGGGGTCAGAGCCTGGGGGACCCTGGGGCCCGGGCTGGGGTGGGGGCCTTGGGCTGGGGCTGCCGCGCACCTGGACTCCTGCTCCGCGCCTGGGTGGGGGCGGGGAGCACTTCTGGGAAGGTGGAGGCGTCCTCAGGGGCTCGGCTTCTGCGAACGGCTCCACCTCTTCTCAGAATGCCTCCCCAGGCCCGCTGGGCCCAGCCCGCACCAGGGGCCTCTGCACCCCCAGGGCTCTGGGGACAGAGGGGCCGCCAGCCCCGGATGCACCAGGCCGGAGGGGCCTGGCCAGGGAGGGGGTCCCCCCAGTCGGCAGGTCTGTTCCCAGCACTGAGGGGCCCTGCAGCTCAGCATGACCAGCGCAGAGCTGGGGGTGGAGGCTCTGACGTGGAGGGCCACTGCAGGCCACTGCGTGATGGGGGACAGGTCTGTGCCCTTCCTCCCCCCCAGGCCCCGGAGAGGACAGAGCCAGGCTGGCACCCCTGCTGGGGAGCCAAGGGTCCTACCAGGAGGGCGGGGGCCAGCCAGCAGCCCGTTTCACATAAAGGGGTTTCGCTCCCGCCACCTGCGCCTGGCCGGTGGCCCCAGGGGAGACTGAGGCTCTGGGAAGCCCTGTGGTCTGGTAGTGGGGACCCCAATGCAGGTCCAGCAGCCTCTAGGAGTCCCAGAGGGTCCAGGATCGGCCTCCCTCACTGTCCATTTCAAACACCTGAAAAACCCTTTCTCAGGTGCCCACGGGCAAAGCCGAGGGCGAGACACGGCGTCCTCCTCCCTGAGCCTGGTCCTGGCGCACCAGGGGGCCACCCTCTCCACAGCCCGGTCGGGAGGTGGAGGAGGAAGCATCCTGGGAGCTCAGGTTCTCTGCCCTGCAGCACCTGCCCTTCCCTGAGCCCCTGGCCAGACGTCTCTGTCCAGTGACGCCCCAGCCCAGCCTGGCCCCAGAGGTGGACCCTGGCAGGGGGATCTGCACCAGCCGCCCCGGCCTCAGAGCCCCTCAGGACCTCTTTGGCGTGGCCCACTGGAAGTCCCACGAGGGGAGGTGGGCCAGCCCCCCGGGGGGGACCTGGCCTGGCCCTGGCCATCGGAGCCCACCCGGGGTCAGGGAGCTTCCCCCTCCCACTGCTGTCCAAGCCACCCCAGGCCCAGAGGAGTGGGCTCCGTGCCGACTCCCACTCCCCCGCTGTGCCTGGTCTGGGGGCTCTGTCTGGTGTGGGTGAGGCCCTGGGTGGATCCCGGGGCTACACACAAATACGTGAATAAATGGGACGCCGTGATGGTGGGTGCTAAGGTGGCCACGTCGCCCTCCCCCGGCACTGTGCCCCAGGCCTGGCTCCCGTGTGGACAGGTCTGTCCTGTCTGTAGTCCATGGGGCATCCGAAGGGTCTGGTTCTCAGGCAACTGCCCTATTGCCACCCGGCTGCAGGAAGCCCCGAGGCTCCTGCCTCCGTGGTGAGATCACTGGCCGGCCAGCGCCCCTGGGCTTTGCCGCTCGCCCCACGCCGGCCAAGCCTCCTCTGGGCTCCTGCCTCAGGGCCCTGGCACAGCAGCTGCCCAGCTCCTGGTCCCCACTTCCCCAGCCTCAGCTGACCTATTGGGCGTCCTCCCCCCTGAGCCCGGTCCTGGCACACCCAGGGGGCGACCTGAGGATGAAGCTGAAGGGTACTGAGCGCTGGGCTCCGGCCCACTGTGCTGCCCTGGTGCCAGGCTCTTGCCACCTGTGTCACCTGAGCAGAGTGCCACTTGACAGGTGAGGAACCTGCGGCCCTGGGAAGGCCTCTCTGGGCCTTGCTCCGGGCGCCCTCCTCTGTGGGGCTCTGGGACAGGGAGCCAGGAGCTGTGGTCAGCCTCGCAGCGCCGCGGCGGGCGGCCCATCCCTCAGGGGGTGCAGCCTCATGGTCAGCAGGGCTCTGGCCGGAGGAGGGGACCGTTGTGAGCATGGCCGCAGTCCTTGGTGGCTCGGTGGGCTGGGGAGACCCTAGAGGTGGTGTGACGTCCCCAGTGTCAGTCCCCACACATCATCCAGCCAGCCCTGGGCCCCTACAGTTCCTGAGGTCCCCCTAGTGCAGAAGGGGCCAGAGCCCTGAGGGCAGCTGGCGGGGCAAGGCACCCACTGAGACCCTGGACGGCCCGCTGAGGGCCACTCGCGCTGGGTCCCGGGGTCAGGCTGTTGGCATCACAGACTGGCACCCAGCAGGCTCCCCACGCTCACTGCGGGTCCCGGAGTCGAGGGGGCTCCTTGCTCCTGTGACATAGTGGATGGCCAGGACCAACTGGGGCACATCTGTTCCCTGCTGGAGGCTCCCCAGTCCCCTCCCCTTAGGGCCCTGGGACAGCAGGCTGGGTCTCATCCCTGGCCCTGGCCTGTTGCCCAGTTGGGTTTTCTCTCTGAGGTGCTGGGGGCTGGCCCCGGGGGCACTGCCCACTGAGCCACCCAGGGCTCTTTTCTGAGACAGGACCACAGTCCATGCCTGGGTCCAGCCCCAGCACCCTGGCCCGTCCCCGTCCAAGTCCAGCTCAGCTCCTGGGCTTCAGACCACCTGCGAGGAGCCGGCACAGAGGGTGTCCGGCTGGAGGGACAGGCCAGCGCGGATGGGACTCTGTTTCGCCTCCGTGTCCCCAGGGCGCCTGGCCAACCTGCTCCTGCCGCCGAGACTGACTCCCCACATTTCAGCTGCGGGCAGAGGCTGGACCAGGCCAGGGCAGGGCCGCGGCCAGCCCTCCTGGGGACTGGGGATGTGCCGCCGGCCAGCGTCCCAGCTGGAGCCCCGCTGCCCACCAGGCCTCACCCTGACCAGCGAGTGCCCCCTGTAGGCCTCTGGCACTGACCAGGCCCTGCGAACCTCAGTTCCCTGACCGGGTGCTGGGGAAACAGTGTACGGAGGCAGGGCCCCTGGGACCTGGTGGTGATCCCTATGGTGACACTCACGGCTTCACGGATGTGGCCCCCAAGAGAGCGGAGCTGAGGGGGCTCTTGGGAGAGGGGACGAACAAGCCTGGCCCCACTCCAGCAGGGATCAGGGACTCCAGGGGACGGCGGGGCGCTGGCGCCTGGGAGCTCCCAACCCTGGCGTGGGCCCACCCCCCTCCAGGCTCCGTGCAGACCCCAGCCAGCACCTCTCGGGTGTGTGTGGGCGGCAGGACCCCAGGAGGACGTGGAGACCCAGGGGGGTCGGGACTTCTTCCTGGAGCTAGACTCCCCTGGGAGTTCCTGGGGTCCCCAAAGCAGAGGCCAGGAGGCTCAGAGAGGGTGGGCGAGTGGGAGGTGCCACTGAAAAGCCACCAATGAGTTGTCACTGAGCTGTTGGTCCTTGGGGCTTGGTCCCCTTGGGGACTTCTGAGGGACCCCCGGGAACAGCTACGGAGCCGCGACCCCCTGGAGGAGGGATGCACCCCACCCCCAGCACCGTCAGTCACACGGGCACCGAGGTGGCACTGTGGACTGTCCCGGGGCTCGGGGGCCACCGCAGGGGGCAGGGACTGCTGTCCTGGCTCCACACACACCAAGGAGCGGCCGCGCAGCTGACCCGGGAGCCGGAGCTCTCAGAGGGGAGCCACACAGGCCCAGGCCCAGGGAGCGGACAGCCGGCCTGCGTCCAGCGGTGGGCCCCGCTCTCAGCCAACATCTTCATTACGAACCGAGTTGTTTAAATAAATGAATTAATATTGACGAACCATCAGCGACCTAATAAATGATCAGTTAAGGCGCACATACATCAGGCCGCCGGGACGCCCCGAGCCCTTAATTACTGCTGCGGAGGGGCCACTGGGCCACGGCCCCTGCCCTGCACCCCCCGGTCCCGGACCCTTTCCTGGCCCCTGGGCCCCTGGGCCTGGGGCTGCACAGGAGGCCTCGCCGCCACCCCCGCTCTGCCGCTCAGGCCCACCTGCACCCTGCGGACCAGGCTCAGCCACGTCCCAGCCTCCTGCCCTCCCTCCTGTCCCCAGGACCCTCCTCTGGAAGCCCCGGGTCACCCCAGCACCCTCCCCCACCAAGAAAGGACTTGGTGCACAGACCCCTCGCTGTAGCCGGCTCCGGCCCCCAGGGCTCTTTAGAAAAATGACCCAACTTCTCTGTGTGGCCCTCAGGCACCGGGTGGCCCGGTCCTGGCACCCCAGTACCTCCTCCCTCGCTCCCGGGCCCCGCTTCCTGCCCGGGGCCCCAGGTGCCCCCACCAGGAACACCTCTCCTCTCGGCCACCATCCCAGTGGCAGCTCCTCCAGGAAGCCATCCCTGACCAGGAGCCTGGTGGCGGGAGCTGCTGAGGTCACCTCGGGGCCTGCCCCGGGGCTCTCGGCCACTGTACTCTGAACAGACAGGAGGACTGCTGCCTCCCTCCCAGGGTCCTGCCTGGGCCAGCACCGGCCCTGCTTGTCCTTGACGTCCCCTGCAATGCCTGGGTGGCAGCTGAGCCCCGGGTGCCACACTCCCAGCACAGATGCCGCCTGCTCCGACCCTCCTCCTGGCCTGGAGGGCTGAGGGACCCCTGGGGGACTGGGCTCTTGTGGGGCCAGCCCGGGCATCCGCACCCTGTCAGGGGGCAGCAATAGGGACACCCAGGAGCCTCTGGTCCCCGGGCTCCCAGCCAGGACCTGAGGGCCTTGGCAGGCCTGAGGTGAGCCCCCGGGCAGCCCGGGAGGCTGGTCCACGCTCCCTGTTCCTGCTCCCAGGGTCCTCCGCGGGAAGCCCATGTCCAGGCGAGGAGGCTGGACACAGAGTCTCCCACCATGTGTGTCCCTTCCTAGCTGCCAGATGGCCTGGTCCCTTTGGGATTCCAGCTCCTTCCCGGTCCCTCCAGCCCAAGGGTGACACCCTCAGGGACGGCAGCCGCCCAGCAGCTGCAGAACCCTTCTGGGGGCCTCGGGAGCGGCTCTGTCAGCGTCCTCCTCTGTGGCTCTGAGGTGTGGCACCCCACAAGGCTGTGACGGGGGCAGGGCTCCTGGAGAGACCCTAGGGCCCCAGAGGTTGGGGAGGAGACCGGTCCTGGCTGAGCAGGGGACGGATGAGGCTGAGGCCAGGAGAGATGGAGGGGCCGAGGGAGACATGGGAGGCCCAGGGGCAGGGCTTCTGCAAGCCCAGGCAGGACCTGAGCCCCGGGGGACAGGGCCCCTCAGCCCAGGCTCCTGAACTGGGCCTCAGAGTCGGGTCAGCCCCAGGCTCTTTCCCATTGGTGTCCCCCCTCAGCACTCTCCATTTATTAGGCTCCTGCTGTGTGCAGGGCCTTTCCAGCCTACTGGGGTGGGCCTGGGCCTAGACAAGCCACCCCCCAAGAAAGGACTGCCGTGTCTGGGAACCCCGTGGGGCTGCCCCTTCCTTTCTTGCCCCCAGTGAAGTGGCTGAAGGTGGTGCTGGGTGGTTGTGGCCCAAACCAGCCTGAACCCAGTTGCCACTAGAACCTAGAGGCCAAGCCTCCACCTCGCAGCTCCTCACCTGCTCAGGGCCTAAGATCCCCCCTGAGCCCTGGCCTGTTTCCTCATGTTCAGAGCCCTGGGAACAGGCCCGGTCCCGTTCCTGGGAGGTGACCGCGGGGTCTGACCTTTGGGTCTGGGTTAAGAGCGCCTTTCCTGGGTGGGAGGCCTTGAGGAGCCCCTGTGGCTGCCACAGCACCCACATCAGGGCGGCACCTGGGAACCAGTGGGGAGGCGCCTCACCACCCCAGGGTCCCGCAGCCCTTCTCCAAGCGTGGCCTGGCCTCCCCCTGGGTGACCCCACTAGGAGACTGCCTGCCCTGCCCAGCCCTCCTGCTTCCCTGCATGTGGACATCAGTTTCCCCATCTGTGAATGGGATGAAGTCCCCCCATCAAGCGCCCTGGTGAAGGTCAGGGAATGTGTGGCCCAGCAGGGGCCCAGCAGGAGCAGCACACAGTAGGCTCTTCACATAGGCGTGAGTCAAGGAGCCTTCTGGCTAGGCAGCACACCATGCATCAGTTTCCAAACCCACAAAATGGGCCCCGATTTGCCCAGGGAGCTCTGGGCCAGGGCTGCCCCAGCAGTGTGCCCCAGGGTAACCTGCCCTGAATTTACAAGAAACTGGTGCTTGTTTCCCCAGCTGCTGTTCCCAGCCGATAATCTAATCGTGTTTCCAAGGCTACGATCAATAACCCCGCAGCGGCGCCAAAAAGAGGTTCTTAAAGGGGCACCAGCCTGCCCAGCTTTGTGCGGCTCCTACAGGGCCCAGGATAGACTTCCAGCTGCTGGTCCTCCAGACTTCGTCTGGGCCATAAGCTGACCTCTCTGCGTCGTGGGTGCCCCTGACGGGAAATACCAAGTGTGCGACCCCATTGCCCAGATGGAGAAACTGAGGCTCTCCCAAGGAGGAAGCAGGACAGGTGTCGGAGGTGGTCGCCTTCCTGTGAGCCCTGCAGGCCCAGTATGCCGGGTCTCCCTCACAGCCACCCACACCACCTGTTCCAGAATCTATACAAATGCATTTAGTAATCAATGTCCCTCAGACTGGCTCATTGACTGCTGGAGCACTTGTGGCCCCAGCATAACCAGGATGTCCTTCATGGGTGTCCCCACAGGACATTGGAACAGGAGAGAGTCAGTAAGTTCTATGAGGCTCTGTCTCCTGTGTGAAGGGTCACCTCCTGGCTGCTCAGGGGCATCAATGCAAAGACCAGTTCCCAGGGTGCACCTGCCTGGATAGAGCCATTGTGGTGGAATCTGCCAGAAGGGACAACAAAGAGTGACTGGTGGGGTGACACTGAAGGTGTCATCTAGAGTATGATGGAGCACAATGGAGGACACACTGGAGTATGCTAGAACACGACAAGGGGGAGAGCTGAGAAACCCACAGGAATCATCTAGATGGGAAAATAGAGGATAAACAGAGGACACAGGAGTAATCTAAAAGCAGAAATACATGCCAACTGGGAAAAACACTGGAGAGATCTACAGGTGGGGATGTATGAGGCTGGGGGACCAGAGGAGTCATCTAGAAGTGGGGATGGAGGACAGCTGGGGACCACAGGAGTCATCTAGAAGTGGGGATGGGGGACAGCTGGGGACCAGAGGAGTCATCTAGAAGTGGGGATGGGGGACAGCTGGGGACCAGAGGAGTCATCTAGAAGTGGGTTGGAGGACAGCTGGGGACCCACAGGAGTCATCTAGAAGTGGGGAGGGAGGACAGCTGGGGACCACAGGAGTCATCTAGAAGTGAGGATGGAGGACAGCTGGGGACCCACAGGAGTCATCTAGAAGTGGAAATGGAGGACAGCTGGGGGACCCAAGGAGTCATCTAGAAGTGGAGATGGAGGACACCTGGGGACCCATAGGAGTCATCTAGAAGTGGGGATGGAGGACACCTGGGGACCCATAGGAGTCATCTAGAAGTGGGGATGGAGGGCACCTGGGGACTCATGGGAGTCATCTAGAAGAGGGAATGGAGGACACTTGGGGGACCCACAGGAGTCATCAAGAAGTGGGGATAGAGGACAGCTGGGGACCCATAGAGTCATCTAGAAGTGGGGATGGAGGACAGCTGGGGACCCATAGGAGTCATCTAGAAGTGGGGATAGAGGACAGTTGGGGGACCCACAGGAGTCATCTAGAAGAGGGGATGGAGGACAGCTGGGGGACCCACAGGAGTCATCTAGAAGTGGGGATGGAGGACAGCTGGGGACCCAAGGAGTCATCTAGAAGTGGGGATGGAGGACAGCTTGCGGACCCACAGGAGTCATCTAGAAGAGGGGATGGAGGACAGCTGGGGGACCCAAGGAGTCATCTAGATGTGGGGATAGAGGACAGCAGGAGACACACAGGAGTCATCTAGATTTGGGGAAAAAGGACAGCTGGGGACCACAGGAGTCATCTAGAAGTTGGAATAGAGGACAGCTGGGGACCCACAAGAATCATCTAGAAGTGGGCATGGAGGACAGCAGGGGACACACAGGAGTCACCTAAAAGTGGGAATACAGGACAGCTGGGGACACTCAGGAGTCATCTAGAAGAGGGGATGGAGGACAGCTGGGGGACCCACAGGAGACATCTAGAAGTGGGGATGGAGGACAGAAGGAGACCCACAGGAGTCATCTAGAAGTGGGGAAGGAGGACAGCTGGGGACCCACTGGAGTCATCTAGAAGTGGGGATGGAGGACAGCTGGGAGACCACAGGAGTCATCTAGAAGTGGGGATGGAGGACAGATGGGGACCACAGGAGTCATCTAGAAGTGGGGATGGAGGACAGCTGGGGAACCACTGGAGTCATCTAGAAGTGGGGATGGAGGACAGCTGGGGAACCACTGGAGTCATCTAGAAGTGGGGATGGAGGACAGCTGGGAGACCACTGGAGTCATCTAGAAGTGGGGATGGAGGACAGCTGGGGAACCACTGGAGTCATCTAGAAGTGGGGATGGAGGACAGCTGGGAGACCACAGGAGTCATCTAGAAGTGGGGATGGAGGACAGCTGGGAGACAACAGGAGTCATCTAGCAGTGTGGATGGAGGAAGGTTGGGGACCCACAGGACTCATCTAGAAGTGGCATGGAGGACAGATGGTGGACCCACAGGAGTCATCTAGAAGTGGGTATGGAGGACAGCTGGGGGACACACTGAGTCACCTATAAGTGGAGATGGAGGACAGCTGGGGATACACTGGAGTCATCTAGTAATGGGGAAGGAGGACAACTGTGGAACCACTGTAGTCATCTAGAAGTGGGGTTGGAGGACAGCTGGGAAATACATAGGAGTCATCTAGACTTGGGGATGGAGGACAGCTGGGGGACCCACAGGATTCATATATAATTGGGATGGAGGACACCTGGGGGACACACTGGAGTCATGTATAAGTGGGGATGCAGGACAGCTGGGGTTACACTGGAGTCATCTAGAAATGGGGATGGAGGACAGCTGGGGACACACTGAAGTCATCTAGAAGGGGGAATGCAGGACAGCTGCGAAATACACAGGAGTCATCTAGAAGTGGGGATGGAGGATAGCTGGGGACCCACAGGAGTCATCTAGAAGTGGGGATGGAGGACAGCTGGGGACCCACAGGAGTCATCTAGAAGTGGAGATGGAGGACAGCTGGGAAATACACAGGAGTCATCTAGAAGTGGAGATGGAGGAGAGCTGGGGACCCATAGGAGTCATCTAGAAGTGGTGATGGAGGACAGCTGGGAAATACACAGGAGTCATCTAGAAGTGGGGATGGAGGACACCTGGGAACCCACAGGAGTCATCTAGAAGTAAAGATGGACGACAGCTGGGGGACACACTGGAGTCATCTATAAGTGGGGATGGAGGACAGCTGGGAGACCACCAGGAGACTCTAGAAGTGCGGATGGAGGACAGCTGAGGATACACAGGAGTCATCTATAAGTGGGGATGGAGGACAGCTGAGGATACACAGGAGTCATCCAGAAGTGGGGATGGAGGACATTTGGGGACACACTGAAGTCATCTAGACGTGGGAATGGAGGACAGCTGGGAAATACACAGGAGTCATCTAGAAGTGGGGATGGAGGACAGCTGGGAACCACAGGAGTCATCTAGAAGTAAAGATGGACGACAGCTGGGGGACACACTGGAGTCATCTATAAGTGGGGATGGAGGACAGCTGGGAGACCACCAGGAGACTCTAGAAGTGGGGATGGAGGACAGCTGAGGATACACAGGAGTCATCTATAAGTGGGGATGGAGGACAGCTAGGGGACCACAGGAGTCATCTAGAAGTGGGGATGGAGGACACCTGGGGACCACAGGAGTCATCTAGAAGTGGAGATGGAGGACAGCTGGGGACCACAGGAGTCATCTAGAAGTGGGGATGGAGGACAGCTGGAGGATACAAAGGAGTCATCTAGAAGTGGGGATTGAGGAGAGATGGGGGACACAAGGAATCATCTAGAAGTGGGGATGCAGGACAGCTGGGGGACCCACAGGAGTCATGTAGCAGTGGGGATGCAGGACAGCTGGGGGACCCAAGGAGTCATCTAGAAGTGGGGATGGAGGACAGCTGGAGGACACACAGGAGTCATCTAGAAGTGGGGATGGGGGACCGCTGGGGGACCCCAGGAGTCATCTAGATGTGGGGTTGGAGGACAGCTGGGTACCCAAGGAGTCATCTAGAAGTGGGGATGGAGGACAACTTGGGGACACAAGGAGTCATCTAGAAGTGGGGATGGAGGACAGTTGGGGACCCCACAGGAGTCATATAGAAGTGGGAATGGAGGACAGTTGGGGGACCGAAGGAGTAATCTACACGTGGGGATGGACGACCGCTGGGGGACCCAAGGAGTCATCTAGAAGTGTGGATTGAGGACAGCTGGGGGACCCAAGGAGTCATCTAGAAGTGGGGATGGAGGACAGCTGGGGGACACACAGGAGTCATCTAGAATTGGGGATAGTGGACAGCTGGGGGACACAAGGAGTCACCTAGAAGTGGCGATGGAGGACAGAAGAGGGACCCACAGGAGTCATCTAGAAGTAGGGATGGAGGACAGTTGGGGACCCAAAGGAGTCATCTGGAAGTGAGGATGGAGGACAGCTGGGGGACCACAGGAGTCATCTAGAAGTGGGGATGGAGGACAGCTGGGGGACCCACAGGAGTCATCTAGAAGTGGGGATGGAGGACAGCTGGGGACCACAGGAGTCATCCAGAAATGGGGATGGAGGATAGATGGGGACCCAAAGGAGTCATCTAGACGTGGGGATGGAGAACAAATGCGGACCCACAGGAGTCATCTACAAGTCGGGATGGAGTACAGTTGGGGATCAAAAGAAGTCATCCAGAAGTGGAGATGGAGGACAGCTGGGGACACACAGCAGTCACATAGAAGTGGGGATGGAGGACAGCTGGGGACCCACAGGAGTTATCTAGAAGTGGAGATGGAGGACAGCTGGGGACCAAAGGAGTCATCTAGATGTGGGGATGGAGAAGAGCTGGGAACCACAGGTGTCATGTAGAAGTGGGGATGGAGGACAACTGCCGACCTACAGGAGTCATGTATATGTGAGGTTGGAGGACTGTTGTGGACCCAATGGAGTAATCTAGAAGTGGGGATGGGGGACAATTGGGGACACTATAGAGCCATCTAGAAGTGGGGATGGAGGACAGTTGGTGACCCAAAGGAGTCATCTAGAAGTGGGAATGGAGGAGAGCTGGGGTCACAAAGGAGTCAACTAGAAGTGGAATTAAATGACATCTGGGGACATACAGGAGTCATCTAGAAGAGGGGATGGAGGATAGCTGGGGACCCCCAGGAATCATCTAGAAATGGACATGTAGGACAGCTGTAGGACCCACAGGGGTCATCTAGAAGTGGAATGGAGGACAGCTGGGGACACACAGGAGACATCTAGAAGTGGGGATGGAGGACAGCTGGGGGACCACTGGAGTCATGTAGAAGTGGGGATGGAGGACAGATGGCGGACCCACAGGAGTCATCTAGAAGTGGGGATGGAGGACACCTGGGGACCACAGGAGTCATCTAGAAGGGGGGATGGAGGACAGCTGGGGACACACTGGAGTTATCTAGAAGTGGGCATTGAGGACAGCTGGGGACACACAGGAGTCATCTAGAAGTGGGGATGGAGGAAAGCTGGGGACACACAGGAGTCATGTAGAAGTGGAGATGGAGGACAGCTGGGGAATCTCAGGAGTCATCTAGAAGTTAAGATGGAGGACAGCTGGGGACACACAGGATTCATCTAGAGGTGGGGATGGAGGACAGTTGGGGACCCACAGGAGTCATCTAGAAGTGGGGATGGACGACCGACGGGGACCCACAGGAGTCTTCTAGAAGTGGGGATGGAGGACAGCTGGGTACCCACAGGAGTTATCTAGAAGTGGGGATGCAGGACAGCTGGGGACCACAGGAATTATCTAGAAGTGGGGATGGACTACAGTTGTGGACCCACAGGAATCATCTAAAAGTTGGGATGGAGGACAGCGGGGGGATCCAAAGAATCATCTACAAGTGGGGATGGAGGACAGCTGGGGACCCACAGGAGTCATCTAGAAGTTGGGATGGAGGACAGCAGGGGACACACAGGAGTCATCTAGAAGTGGAGATGGAGGACACCTGGGGGACACAGGAGTCATCTAGAAATGGGGATGGAGGACAGATGGCGGACCCACAGGAGTCATCTAGAAGTGAGGATGGAAGACAGCTGGGGACACACTGGTGTCATCTAAAATTGGGGATGGGGGACAGCTGTGGTACACACTGGAGTCATCTATAAGTGGGGATGGAATACACCTGGGGACACACTGGAGTCATCTAGAAGTGGGGATGGAATACACCTGGGGACACACTGGAGTCATCTCGAAGAGGGATGGAGGACAGCTGGGGACCACAGGAGTCATCTAGAAGTGGGGATGGAGGACCCCTGGGGAACACAGGAGTTATCTAGAAGTGGGGACGGAGGACAGCTGGGGACCACAGGAGTCATCTAGAAGCAGGGATGGAAGACAGCTGGGGGACCCACAGGAGTCATCTAGAAGTGGGGATGGAGAACAGCCTGGGACAAAAGGAGTCATCTAGATGTGGGGATGCAGGACACCTTGAGAACACAGGAGTCATCTCGAAGTGGGGATGGAGGACAGCTGGGGGACCACAGGAGTCATCTAGAAGTGGGGATGGAGGAAAACTTGGGACCCACAGGAGTCATCTAGAAGTGAGTATGGAGGACAGCTGGGGACACACAGGAGTCATCTAGAAGTGGGGATGGAGGACAGCTGGGGGATCACAGGAGTCATCTAGAAGTGGGGATGGAGGACAGCTGGGGACACACAGGAGTCATCTAGAAGTGGGGATGGAGGACAGCTGGGGGACCCACAGGAGTCATCTAGAAGTGGGGATGGAGGACAGCTGGGGACCACAGGAGTCTTCTAGATTTGGGATGGAGGACAGCTGGGGACCACAGGAGTCATCTAGAAGTGAGGATGGAGGACAGCTGGGGACCCACAGAAGTCATCTAGAAGTGGGGATGGAGGACAGCTGGGGTCCCACAGGAGTCATCTAGAAGTGAAGATGGAGGACAGCTGGGGGATCACAGGAGTCATCTAGAAGTGGGGATGGAGGACAGCTGGGCGATCACAGGAGTCATCTAGAAGTGGGATGGAGGACAGCTGGGGACACAGAGGAGTCATCTAGAAGTGGGGATGGAGGACAGCTTTAGGACACAAAGAGTTGTTAGGAGCCACAGCAAAAATATTGATACAGGCACCTTTGGATTTTATGACTGCCAGCCAGCAATTCACATTCATATGGTAATTGGACTCATGCTGTCTAGCTGGGCCCATTTTCAGGACTCAGGTTACTCATGTCACTCTTGTAATGGGAGAGTTCCCATTGGTTGGGAAAGGATGGTAGGAGGGTGTTCCGGGGGAAGGGGAAACCCCCCGGCTCAGGTAGAACACACACGTGGCGGACCCACCTGTTAGGGGACGCACACGGCCTCTCTCTAAATAAAACTTTGTCTCAGTTTGACTGGCTTGTGTTTTTGTGCCCAACCGGGTTGCAAGATTGCAAGCCCGCGTGCACTGACAGCTCAGCAGGGAATCGCTCAGCAGGGGTGCCGCAGGCAGTGCTCGGCAGCAGGAGCGGGACTCAGCCGGCCCGGGGCCGGGCAGTTTGCGGCATTTTGGTGGCCCGTACGGGGAACGCCCAAAATTTAAAGGTGAGTAATATCGCTCGCCCCTAAGGAAAGGCGACAGAATGGGTATTTCTGTTTTGATTTATTCTGCTCTTATTTCAGGCTCTCTAGCCTTACAATTTTTTCAGACGAGTTGGGATAAATGGTTAACTCAAGGTTTGAAGTTATTCGGCCCTGAGAGAGAGAAAATTGACATAATCATTTTCCTCCTCTCCGTTTCTGTTTCATTCTGTTTTGGCTTTCTTCTATCCTATCTTATTGGGTTACGTTACCTTTATAGTAGATTAGAATCTAGTAAAAAACAAACCGAAAAACTGTTAAGTAAATTGTTAGAGGTCCAAGCCATGGCAGAAAACATATTAGGTCAAGCAAAACAAAAGGTCTCTCAAGCTAGTCAGATAGAAGAAAATTTGAACAAGGCAAGCTCAGGGAAAAAACGGTCGTCAGATAGGGAGGCTGCTACTAACTCCGTTCCACCACCAGAGGGCATAGTTCAACCAACAGCTTTACCTGCCTCCATAGATGATGAACGGAATCCTGAGGCAGGACCCCAAAAACTAGCATGCCCTGTAGTTGAGCAGGGAGAAGAAAGAGAACGAGTTTACCGTGCCTTAGATTTCAAAATAATAAAGCAATTAAAGGAAGCTGTAGCAGCCTACGGCCCGGCCGCTCCCTTCACAGTCAGTATGGTCGAATCTATTACCGGCTGGAATTTAACACCAGCAGATTGGGCTAACGTGTGTAATTCTGTGCTAAATAGAGGACAGTATTTATTATGGAAAATTGCCAATGAGGAATTTTGCAAGGAGACAGCTAGGCGAAATGCAGAAGCAGGTTACCCTGAACGAGACCTGAAAATGTTACTGGGAAAAGAGGAATTTCAAGGGCAGATGCAACAGCTCAGATATGATCCTGGCGTATACGCTCAGGTCGCTATAAATGCAATTAAGGCATGGAAAACTTTAAAGGGACAAGGGGATTTTCAAGGTCAACTATCTAAGATAATACAAGGAGTTAATGAGCCCTACGCTGACTTTGTAGCTAGACTTATTGAAGCAGCCTCTGAGACATTTGAAAATACAGAACAGGCAATGCCATTTATAAAACAGCTGGCTTACGATCAAGCAAATCGTTGCTGCAAAGAGGTCATTAGACCGTGGAAACAGGAAGATTTAAACACATATATTAAATTATGTAGAGACATTAATGAACAAGGACAAGTCATGGCAGCTGAAGTAAAACAGGCTTTAAGTACCAAGCCAAAAACATGCTATAATTGCAATCAAGAAGGGCATTTTAAAAGAAATTGCCCCATAGGAGGAGAGTTTAACAAAGCTAGATATCAAAAGAGTAGAATCCCGGGTATTTGCCCACGATGCCATAGAGGGAGACATTGGGCTAATGAATGCCATTCTCAAACCACCATAGAGGGTATTCCGTTATCAAAAAATGGACAAAGACCAAGTGTCTACCCACGATATCGTGGAGAAAGGCATCAGGCCCCGCTGTCAAAAAACGAATTGGAGGGCCCAATGCCCCGGGGCCCAAAACCACAAATATACGGGGCAATGGAGGAACCCAGCAGCACCATCAAGGTGGTGCCCAGGACGCATTATCCATCAGATCCCTCATCAGACAGACTAGAGGGAGCGCAGGGTTGGACATCTGTGCCTCTGCCAGAGCAGTATTAACTCCAGAGATGGGAGTTCAAATCATTCCCACAGGAGTAAAAGGACCTCTTCCCCAGGGAACAGTAGGCTTATTATTAGGACGCAGTTCTTCTACACTTAAAGGGCTTATGATAAGTCCTGGGGTAATTGATCCCGATTATGAGGGTGAAATAAAAATCATAGCTAGTTCTCCAAGAGGTATATCAGTAATTTCATCAGGAGATAGAATAGCACAGTTATTAATAATACCAAGCCTACATGATAAATTTTCCAGTTGTAATGTAGAAAGAGGTTCCAAGGGATTAGGCTCCACAGGTGTAGATTGGGCTATGCTATCTTTAAATTTAGATTCTCGCCCTATGCTAAAATTAAATATTCAAGGGCATGATTTTAATGGACTGCTGGACACAGGCGCTGACCTCAGCATCATATCTCGCTAGGAATGGCCTAAACATTGGCCATTACAGCAAGCGACCCAAACGCTTAGAGGCCTAGGAGTGGCAACTAATCCCCATAGAAGTGCAATGGTATTAGATTGGAGGGATCCTGAAGGATGTGAAGGAACTATACAGCCCTATGTATTGGACCATCTCCCCATAAATTTATGGGGACGAGACGTCCTAGATCAATTAGGATTGACATTAACAAATAACGTCAATCCTAACGCGCCCACTACTAGGGCAAAACAAGGCTTTAGAAAAGAAAAGAGATTAAGAGATCAAGAACAAGATATAACAGCACCAATTCAAGTAGATCAAGAGATAGATAAACATGGATTGGGTTTTCAAAAAGGGCCACTGAGACAATCAAAATTACTTGGAAATCAGAAAGACCAGTGTGGGTTCCTCAGTGGCCCCTAACTAAAGAAAAGATACAAGTAGCCCATGATCTGGTCAAACAGCAATTAGCGGAAGGACATATACAACCTTCCATATCTCCCCATAATACTCCCATTTTTGTTATTAAAAAGAAATCTGGTAAATGGAGATTATTACAAGATTTAAGAGCCATCAATAATGAGATGGTTATTATGGGACCTGCTCAATCAGGGATTCCCCAATTGTCTGCTCTACCAAAAACCTGGCATGTTCTAGCTATAGATATTAAAGATTGTTTCTTCTCAATTCCAATTCATCCCGAGGATAGTCCGCATTTTGCATTTACTATCCCTGCACTGAATCATGAAGGTCCTGATCAGAGATATGAATGGAAAGTACTCCCTCAAGGGATGGCTAACAGCCCAACTTTGTGCCAAATTTATGTTGATAAAGCAATCCAGCCACTTAGAAATCAAAACCCTGAACTACAGATATTTCACTATATGGATGATGTGTTAATGGCACATAAAGATAAAAACACATTGCTAGAATGTTATGCCACGCTTACAAACTTATTAAAAAATTATAATCTAGAGATAGCAATAGATAAAGTACAATTAAATCTTCCAATTAATTATTTAGGAGTTCTATTATCCTCAACCATGGTCCGTCCACCAAAAATTCAAATACGAGTAGATCAACTCAAATCACTTAATGACTTTCAAAAGTTATTGGGAGATATAAATTGGATAAGGCCTTATCTAGGCATACCAACAGGAGAATTAGGACCTTTATTTGATATTCTAAAGGGTCCATCAGATCCAAATTCACCCCGCATGTTAACGCCTGAAGCTAGAAAGGCATTAAAAATCATTGAAACATATATGGAAAATATGCATTTGGATAGAATTGATATAAGTTTGCCTTTATTATTTATTGTACTACCGACAAAGAATATTCCTACAGGGGTATTTTGGCAAGAAGGTCCATTATTATGGATACATTTATCTTATTCTCCTAATACTATTCTTACTAGATATCCTGAGGCTGTAGGGCAATTAATACTCAAAGGAATAAAAGCAGCAAAAGGAGTGTTTGGGATTTCTCCCAATAAAATTATTACTCCATATACTATGGATCAAATTGATGAGTTAGCTAATGAGTTAAATACTTGGGCAATAATCATGTGTAAATCTAGTGTTGCATTTGATAATCACTTGCCATCTAATCCTTTGTTGTCTTTTTGGTCTAAGCATCCTGTAGTTTTTCCAAAAATGACAAGAAAAACCCCTATCATAAATGCTCCAAATATATTCACTGATGGGTCAAACAATGGTACAGCAGCAGTAGTTACTCCTGATCAAACTTTTACATTTTTAGTACCCAAACAATCAGCTCAAAAGGTAGAGCTCAATGCAGTATTGCAAGCTTTTATGATGTTCAAAGATTCTACATTTAATTTATTTTCTGATAGTCAGTATGTAGTTAATGCTATCGTATCTCTTGAAGATGCTGGTAGGATTTCTCCTTCCTCTACTGTTTTCTCTTTGTTTTCTGCTATACAAAGTCTAATCTGGGATAGAAAGGATCCATTCTTTATAGGACATATCAGAGCACATACAGGATTGCCTGGAGCCCTTAGTTTGGGTAATGAACTAGCAGATAAATCTACACATGACATACATATTTTTTCGACTGTAGAAGAAGCTATAAATTTTCATAAAAGGTTCCATGTCAATGCTAATACTTTACAAAAACGTTTTAAAATAACTAAAGAACAAGCCAGACATATAATAAAACAATGTCAAAATTGTGTGACATTTTTGCCACAAGTTAATCTTGGAGTCAATCCTAGAGGACTGATACCTAACCATATTTGGCAGATGGACATCACACACTTGCCAGAATTTGGAAAATTAAAATATTTACATGTTACAGTTGATACTTCTTCTGGATTTTTGATGGGCTCCCTTCATCCCGGAGAAAAAACTAAAGATGTTATAGCTCATTGCTTACAAAATTTTGCCACTGTGGGTGTTCCTAAACAGTTAAAAACCGATAACGGTCCTGGTTACATCTCCAAGTCTTTTAAACAATTTTGCTCATCATTTGGCATTACTCATATAACAGGAATCCCATACAACCCACAGGGACAAGGCATAGTTGAAAGAGCTCATCAAACTATAAAAATGTACTTATTAAAGCAAAGGGAGGGAATTAGTAAGGGGTATATATCCCCCAAAGATAAACTTAAAATAACCCTTTTTACTCTAAACTTTCTAAATTTGGATTCATCAGGACTTAGTGCTGCGGAAAGACATATGTATCCGAAAAATGTACATAAGCCTAAGGTACTTTGGAAAGATATTCTAACAGGACAATGGAAAGGTCCGGACCCAGTAATAGTCTGGAGTCGGGGCTCCGTCTGTGTTTTTCCACAGGAGGAACAGCAACCAATTTGGATTCCAGAGAGATTAACTAAAACAATTTCTACAGAAAAAGAAGATGATTTGACTCAAATTCATAACAGCTGATATCCAGAGTTCCAGCCTGGCTATTCTTACATCTACGACAGTGATTTACCACGGTGCCTTTTTCAATATCTATTTTATTATTTGCATTTTTCCCACATCATAAAGTTTTATTTTATTTTATTTTATTTTATTTTATTTTACCTTATTTTTTAAGCTCATATAAACCTAGGTTAATGTTTTTCTGATCAGTTTTATTTTTTTGACTGTGTTTTATTTATTTATTTATTTTTTAAACTGTAAAGTTTTTAAACATTGCAATGGAGATTTCACCTAGCTATAGCTACAAGGCCTTTATTTACTATTGTCTTATATGTTCTATGTTATGTATGCTGTTTTGTGTTGTATGTCTGTATGTGTGTATGTCCATATTTCATTTACAAGGAGCGCTCATATATAAATAGATACTAGTATTCAAAAAAAAAAAATTTAGTCACGTGACTTATATGGTTTAATTTACTTTAGGTAAACAGCTGTTATTAAATTTTGTTTTTAAAGGTGGTTAACAGATATGTTTGTTTACTTTCACCTTTCCTTTTCATTATATTTCATAATTCTGTTCAGGATAATGTCTCTTTAGCAACATGGCCATAATTCCCATCTCCATCCCAGTGCCGGTGAAGACTAAGACCAAACTACAACTTTTATGATAGCTATCACTATAAACTGTATAAATTGATACATCAATCAAAATAACTCAATAAGACTGCTCAATCAAGGACTTAATTTACTTTGGGAGGAAATGGACATATTGATAGACTCCTCCAATTTCAACTGCTCAATCAAGGACTTAATTTACCTTGGGAGGAAATGGACATATTGATAGACTCCTCCACTTTGAACTGCTTACACAACTTGCCTGGACTATGTATCACCTGTATGCATTGTGCTCTATTTGTTGATACAGCGAACTGGTAGTGCTATATCTTAGCCGATGTGTCACCAGTGTTTCCAAAGGAGCCGTCAATTGGCTTGGTGTCGTGGCAATTCTGCGTCTTTCTCCCTTCTGCTAGCGATGGTCTGATTTTGGGGGCCAACAGAGGTGAGGCAAGAACCTCACCCCCCCACTGGCACCAAGGTTAAATTTGGGGGCCAACAGAGGTGAGGCAAGAACCTCACCCCCCCACTGGTGCATAGGCCTATTACACAGGTATGGCTATATACTGGACCGGTAGTCAGTGACGGGTATGATTCGGTTACAGTGGTATCAACCTAAGCCAGGAGACTGACGCAATAAGGTCAGTTTTCCCATGACGGGTAAGAACCATATGTGAATTGGACATACCTAACAGGCACGGTCCCTAGCCACATTTGCCTGTTGTTTATTTAAACAGAAGGGGGCAGATGTTAGGAGCCACAGCAAAAATATTGATACAGGCACCTTTGGATTTTATGACTGCCAGCCAGCAATTCACATTCATATGGTAATTGGACTCATGCTGTCTAGCTGGGCCCATTTTCAGGACTCAGGTTACTCATGTCACTCTTGTAATGGGAGAGTTCCCATTGGTTGGGAAAGGATGGTAGGAGGGTGTTCCGGGGGAAGGGGAAACCCCCCGGCTCAGGTAGAACACACACGTGGCGGACCCACCTGTTAGGGGACGCACACGGCCTCTCTCTAAATAAAACTTTGTCTCAGTTTGACTGGCTTGTGTTTTTGTGCCCAACCGGGTTGCAAGATTGCAAGCCCGCGTGCACTGACAGCTCAGCAGGGAATCGCTCAGCAGGGGTGCCGCAGGCAGTGCTCGGCAGCAGGAGCGGGACTCAGCCGGCCCGGGGCCGGGCAGTTTGCGGCAAAGAGTCATCTAGAAGTGGGGATGGGGGACCGCTGGGGGACCCCAGGAATCATCTAGATGTGGGCATGGAGGACAGCTGGGTACCCAAGGAGTCATCTAGAAGTGGGGATGGAGGACAACTTGGGGACACAAGGAGTCATCTAGAAGTGGGGATGGAGGACAGTTGGGGGCCCCACAGGAGTCATATAGAAGTGGGAATGGAGGACAGTTGGGGGACCCAAGGAGTAATCTACACATGGGGATGGACGACCGCTGGGGGACCCAAGGAGTCATCTAGAAGTGGGGATGGAGGACAGCTGGGGGACCTAAGGAGTCATCTAGAAGTGGGGATGGAGGACAGCTGGGGGACACACAGGAGTCATCTAGAATTGGGGATAGTGGACAGCTGGGGGACACAAGGAGTCACCTAGAAGTGGCGATGGAGGACAGAAGAGGGACACACAGGAGTCATCTAGAAGTAGGGATGGAGGACAGTTGGGGACCCAAAGGAGTCATCTGGAAGTGAGGATGGAGGACAGCTGGCGGACCACAGGAGTCATCTAGAAGTGGGGATGGAGGACAGCTGGGGGACCCACAGGAGTCATCTAGAAGTGGGGATGGAGGACAGCTGGGGACCACAGGAGTCATCCAGAAGTGGGGATGGAGGACAGATGGGGACCCAAAGGAGTCATCTAGACGTGGGGATGGAGAATAAATGCGAACCCACAGGAGTCATCTACAAGTCGGGATGGAGTACAGTTGTGGATCAAAAGAAGTCATCCAGAAGTGGAGATGGAAGACAGCTGGGGACACACAGCAGTCACATAGAAGTGGGGATGGAGGATAGCTGGGGACCCACAGGAGTCATCTAGAAGTGGAGATGGAGGACAGCTGGGGACCAAAGGAGTCATCTAGATGTGGGGATGGAGAAGAGCTGGGAACCACAGGTGTCATGTAGAAGTGGGGATGGAGGACAACTGCCGACCTACAGGAGTCATGTATATGTGAGGTTGGAGGACTGTTGTGGACCCAATGGAGTAATCTAGAAGTGGGGATGGAGGACAGCTGGGGACACACTAGAGCCATCTAGAAGTGGGGATGGAGGACAGTTGGTGACCCAAAGGAGTCATCTAGAAGTGGGAATGGAGGAGAGCTGGGGTCACAAAGGAGTCATCTAGAAGTGGAAATAAAGGACATCTGGGGACATACAGGAGTCATCTAGAAAAGGGGATGGAGGATAGCTGGGGAACCCAGGAAGCATCTAGAAATGGACATGTAGGACAGCTGTAGGACCCACAGGGGTCATGTAGAAGTGGAATGGAGGACAACTGAGGTTCCACAGGAGTCATTTAGAAGTGGGGATAGAGGACAGCTGGGGACACACAGGAGACATCTAGAAGTGGGGATGGAGAACAGCTGGGGGACCACGGGAGTCATCCAGAAGGGGGGATGGAGGACAGCTGGAGACCCACAGGAATCATCTAGAAGTGGGTATGGAGGACAGCTGGGATACACAGGAGACATCTAGAACTGGGGATGAAGGACAGCTGGGGAATCAAAGGAGTCATCTAGAAGTGGGGATGGAGGACTCTGGAGGACCCACAGGAGTCATCTAGCAGGGGGAATGGAGGACAGCTGGGGACACACAGGAGTCATGTAGAAGTGGCGATGGAGGACAGCTGGGGAACCTCAGGAGTCATCTAGAAGTGGGGATGGACGACAGCTGGGGACACACAGGAGTCATCTAGAATTGGGGATGGAGGACAGCTGGGGAACCTCAGGAGTCATCTAGAAGTGGGGATGGAGGACAGCTGGGGACACACAGGAGTCATGTAGAAGTGGGGATGGAGGACAGCTGGGGATCACAGGAGTCATCTAGAAGTGGAGATGGAGGACACTTGGGGAAAACAAGAGTTATGTAGAAGTGGTGATGGAGGACTGCTGGGGACCACAGGAGTCATCTAGAAGGGGGGATGGAGGACAGCTGGGGACACACTGGAGTAATCTAGAGGTGGGCATCGAGGACAGCTGGGAACACACAGGAGTCATCTAGAAGTGGGGATGGAAGAAAGCTGGGGACACACAGGAATCATGTAGAAGTGGGGATGGAGGACAGCTGGGGATCACAAGAGTCATCTAGAAGTTAAGATGGAGGACAGCTGGGGACCACAGGAGTCATCTAGAAGTGGGGATGGAGGACACCTGGGGAACACAGGAGTTATCTAGAAGTGGGGATGGAGGACAGCTGGGGACCACAGGAGTCATCTAGAAGCAGGGATGGAAGACAGCTGGGGGACCCACAGGAGTCATCTAGAAGTGAGGATGGAAGACAGCTGGGGACACACTGGTGTCATCTAAAATTGGGGATGGAGGACAGCTGTGGTACACACTGGAGTCATCTATAAGTGGGGATGGAATACACCTGGGGACACACTGGAGTCATCTTGAAAAGGGATGGAGGACAGCTGGGGACCACAGGAGTCATCTAGAAGTGGGGATGGAGCACCCCGGGGGAACACAGGAATTATCTAGAAGTGGGGATGGAGGACAGCTGGGGACCACAGGAGTCATCTAGAAGCAGGGATGGAAGACAGCTGCGGGACCCACAGGAGTCATCTAGAAGTGGGGATGGAGGACAGCCTGAGACAAAAGGAGTCATCTAGATGTGGGGATGCAGGACACCTGGAGAACACAGGAGTCATGTAGAAGTGGGGATGGAGGACAGCTGGGGGACCACAGGAATTATCTAGAAGTGGGGATGGAGGACAGTTGGGGGACCCACAGGAGTCATCTCGAAGTGGGGATGGAGGACAGCTGGGGAACCACAGGAGTCATCTAGAAGTGGGGATGGAGGAAACCTTGGGACCCACAGGAGTCATCTAGAAGTGAGTATGGAGGACAGCTGGGGACACACAGGAGTCATCTAGAAGTGGGGATGGAGGACAGCTGTTGACCACAGGATTCATCTAGAAGTGGGGATGGAGGACAGCTGCGGACACACAGGGGTCATCTAGAATTGGAGATGGAGGACAGCTGGGGACCACAGGAGTCATCTAGAAGTGGGGATGGAGGACAGCTGGGGACCACAGGAGTCATCTAGAAGTGGGGATGGGGGACAGCTGGGGACCACAGGAGTCATCTAGAAGTGGGGATGGAGGACAGCTGGGGACCACAGGAGTCATCTAGAAGTGGAGATGGAGGACACCTGGGGACCACAGGAGTCATCTAGAAGTGGAGATGGAGGACAGCTGGGGACCACAGGAGTCATGTAGAAGTAGGGATGGAGGACAGCTGGAGGATACAAAGGAGTCATCTAGAAGTGGGGATTGAGGAGAGATGGGGGACACAAGGAATCATCTAGAAGTGGGGATGGAGGACAGCTGGGGACCCACAGGAGTCATGTAGCAGTGGGTATGCAGGACAGCTGGGGGACCCAAGGAGTCATCTAGAAGTGGGGATGGAGGACAGCTGGAGGACACACAGGAGTCATCTAGAAGTGGGGATGGGGGACCGCTGGGGACACACAGGAGTCCTCTAGAAGTGGCGATGGAGGACAGCTGGGGACCACAGGAGTCATGTAGAAGTGGGAATGGAGGACAGCTGGGGACACACAGGAATCATCTAGAAGTGGAGATGGAGGACAGCTGGGGACACTCAGGAGTCATCTAGAAGTGGCGATGGAGGACTGCTGGGGACACACAGGAGTCAACTAGAAGTGGCGATTTAGGACAGCTGGGGACACACATGAGTCATCTAGAAGTGGTGATGGAGGACAGCTGGGGACCCACAGGAGTCATCTAGAAGTGGGGATGGAGGACAGATGGGGACACACTGGAGTCATGTAGAAGTGGGGATGGAGGAGAGCTGGGGACCACAGGAGTCATCTAGAAGTGGGGATGGAGTACAGCTGGGGACCACAGGATTCATCCTGAAGTGGGGATGGAGGACAGCTGCGGACACACAGGGGTCATCTAGAATGGGAGATGGAGGACAGCTGGGGACCACAGGAGTCATCTAGAAGCAGGGATGGAAGACAGCTGGGGACCACAGGAGTCATCTAGAAGTGGGGATGGGGGACAGCTGGGGACCACAGGAGTCATCTAGAAGTGGCGATGGAGGACAGCTGGGGACCACAGGAGTCATCTTGAAGTGGGGATGGAGGACAGATGGAGGACCCACATTAGTCATCTAGAAGTGGCGATGGAGGACAGCTGGGGACACACAGGAGACATCTACAAGTGGAGATGGAGGACAGCTGGGGGATGCACTGGAGTCATCTAGAAGTGGGGATGGAGGACAGATGGAGGACCCACATTAGTCATCTAGAAGTGGCGATGGAGGACAGCTGGGGACACACAGGAGTCATCTAGAAATGGGGATGGAGGACAGCTAGGGACCACAGGTGTCATCTAGAAGTGGGGATGCAGGACATTGGGGACCCACAGGAGTCATCTAGAAGTGGGATGGAGGACAGCTGGGGACCACAGGAGTCATCTAGAAGTGGGGATGGAGGAGAGCTGGGGACCCACAGGAGTCATCTAGAAGTGGGGATGCAGGACAGCTGGGGACCACAGGAGTCATCTAGAAGTGGGGATGGAGGACTGCTGGGGACCACAGGAGTCATCCAGAGTGGGGATGGAACACAGTTTGGGGACACACAGGAGTCATGTAGAAGTGGAGATGGAGGACAGCTGGGGACCAAAGGAGTCATCTAGATGTGGGGATGGAGAAGAGCTGGGAACCACAGGTGTCATGTAGAAGTGGGGATGGAGGACAACTGCCGACCTACAGGAGTCATGTATATGTGAGGCTGGAGGACTGTTGTGGACCCAATGGAGTAATCTAGAAGTGGGGATGGAGGACAGCTGGGGACACACTAGAGCCATCTAGAAGTGGGGATGGAGGACAGTTGGTGACCCAAAGGAGTCATCTAGAAGTGGGAATGGAGGAGAGCTGGGGTCACAAAGGAGTCATCTAGAAGTGGAAATAAAGGACATCTGGGGACATACAGGAGTCATCTAGAAAAGGGGATGGAGGATAGCTGGGGAACCCAGGAAGCATCTAGAAATGGACATGTAGGACAGCTGTAGGACCCACAGGGGTCATGTAGAAGTGGAATGGAGGACAACTGAGGTTCCACAGGAGTCATTTAGAAGTGGGGATAGAGGACAGCTGGGGACACACAGGAGACATCTAGAAGTGGGGATGGAGAACAGCTGGGGGACCACGGGAGTCATCCAGAAGGGGGGATGGAGGACAGCTGGAGACCCACAGGAATCATCTAGAAGTGGGTATGGAGGACAGCTGGGATACACAGGAGACATCTAGAACTGGGGATGAAGGACAGCTGGGGAATCAAAGGAGTCATCTAGAAGTGGGGATGGAGGACTCTGGAGGACCCACAGGAGTCATCTAGCAGGGGGAATGGAGGACAGCTGGGGACACACAGGAGTCATGTAGAAGTGGCGATGGAGGACAGCTGGGGAACCTCAGGAGTCATCTAGAAGTGGGGATGGACGACAGCTGGGGACACACAGGAGTCATCTAGAATTGGGGATGGAGGACAGCTGGGGAACCTCAGGAGTCATCTAGAAGTGGGGATGGAGGACAGCTGGGGACACACAGGAGTCATGTAGAAGTGGGGATGGAGGACAGCTGGGGATCACAGGAGTCATCTAGAAGTGGAGATGGAGGACACTTGGGGAAAACAAGAGTTATGTAGAAGTGGTGATGGAGGACTGCTGGGGACCACAGGAGTCATCTAGAAGGGGGGATGGAGGACAGCTGGGGACACACTGGAGTAATCTAGAGGTGGGCATCGAGGACAGCTGGGAACACACAGGAGTCATCTAGAAGTGGGGATGGAAGAAAGCTGGGGACACACAGGAATCATGTAGAAGTGGGGATGGAGGACAGCTGGGGATCACAAGAGTCATCTAGAAGTTAAGATGGAGGACAGCTGGGGACCACAGGAGTCATCTAGAAGTGGGGATGGAGGACACCTGGGGAACACAGGAGTTATCTAGAAGTGGGGATGGAGGACAGCTGGGGACCACAGGAGTCATCTAGAAGCAGGGATGGAAGACAGCTGGGGGACCCACAGGAGTCATCTAGAAGTGAGGATGGAAGACAGCTGGGGACACACTGGTGTCATCTAAAATTGGGGATGGAGGACAGCTGTGGTACACACTGGAGTCATCTATAAGTGGGGATGGAATACACCTGGGGACACACTGGAGTCATCTTGAAAAGGGATGGAGGACAGCTGGGGACCACAGGAGTCATCTAGAAGTGGGGATGGAGCACCCCGGGGGAACACAGGAATTATCTAGAAGTGGGGATGGAGGACAGCTGGGGACCACAGGAGTCATCTAGAAGCAGGGATGGAAGACAGCTGCGGGACCCACAGGAGTCATCTAGAAGTGGGGATGGAGGACAGCCTGAGACAAAAGGAGTCATCTAGATGTGGGGATGCAGGACACCTGGAGAACACAGGAGTCATGTAGAAGTGGGGATGGAGGACAGCTGGGGGACCACAGGAATTATCTAGAAGTGGGGATGGAGGACAGTTGGGGGACCCACAGGAGTCATCTCGAAGTGGGGATGGAGGACAGCTGGGGAACCACAGGAGTCATCTAGAAGTGGGGATGGAGGAAACCTTGGGACCCACAGGAGTCATCTAGAAGTGAGTATGGAGGACAGCTGGGGACACACAGGAGTCATCTAGAAGTGGGGATGGAGGACAGCTGTTGACCACAGGATTCATCTAGAAGTGGGGATGGAGGACAGCTGCGGACACACAGGGGTCATCTAGAATTGGAGATGGAGGACAGCTGGGGACCACAGGAGTCATCTAGAAGTGGGGATGGAGGACAGCTGGGGACCACAGGAGTCATCTAGAAGTGGGGATGGGGGACAGCTGGGGACCACAGGAGTCATCTAGAAGTGGGGATGGAGGACAGCTGGGGACCACAGGAGTCATCTAGAAGTGGAGATGGAGGACACCTGGGGACCACAGGAGTCATCTAGAAGTGGAGATGGAGGACAGCTGGGGACCACAGGAGTCATGTAGAAGTAGGGATGGAGGACAGCTGGAGGATACAAAGGAGTCATCTAGAAGTGGGGATTGAGGAGAGATGGGGGACACAAGGAATCATCTAGAAGTGGGGATGGAGGACAGCTGGGGACCCACAGGAGTCATGTAGCAGTGGGTATGCAGGACAGCTGGGGGACCCAAGGAGTCATCTAGAAGTGGGGATGGAGGACAGCTGGAGGACACACAGGAGTCATCTAGAAGTGGGGATGGGGGACCGCTGGGGACACACAGGAGTCCTCTAGAAGTGGCGATGGAGGACAGCTGGGGACCACAGGAGTCATGTAGAAGTGGGAATGGAGGACAGCTGGGGACACACAGGAATCATCTAGAAGTGGAGATGGAGGACAGCTGGGGACACTCAGGAGTCATCTAGAAGTGGCGATGGAGGACTGCTGGGGACACACAGGAGTCAACTAGAAGTGGCGATTTAGGACAGCTGGGGACACACATGAGTCATCTAGAAGTGGTGATGGAGGACAGCTGGGGACCCACAGGAGTCATCTAGAAGTGGGGATGGAGGACAGATGGGGACACACTGGAGTCATGTAGAAGTGGGGATGGAGGAGAGCTGGGGACCACAGGAGTCATCTAGAAGTGGGGATGGAGTACAGCTGGGGACCACAGGATTCATCCTGAAGTGGGGATGGAGGACAGCTGCGGACACACAGGGGTCATCTAGAATGGGAGATGGAGGACAGCTGGGGACCACAGGAGTCATCTAGAAGCAGGGATGGAAGACAGCTGGGGACCACAGGAGTCATCTAGAAGTGGGGATGGGGGACAGCTGGGGACCACAGGAGTCATCTAGAAGTGGCGATGGAGGACAGCTGGGGACCACAGGAGTCATCTTGAAGTGGGGATGGAGGACAGATGGAGGACCCACATTAGTCATCTAGAAGTGGCGATGGAGGACAGCTGGGGACACACAGGAGACATCTACAAGTGGAGATGGAGGACAGCTGGGGGATGCACTGGAGTCATCTAGAAGTGGGGATGGAGGACAGATGGAGGACCCACATTAGTCATCTAGAAGTGGCGATGGAGGACAGCTGGGGACACACAGGAGTCATCTAGAAATGGGGATGGAGGACAGCTAGGGACCACAGGTGTCATCTAGAAGTGGGGATGCAGGACATTGGGGACCCACAGGAGTCATCTAGAAGTGGGATGGAGGACAGCTGGGGACCACAGGAGTCATCTAGAAGTGGGGATGGAGGAGAGCTGGGGACCCACAGGAGTCATCTAGAAGTGGGGATGCAGGACAGCTGGGGACCCACAGGAGTCATCTAGAAGTGGGGATGGAGGACAGCTAGGGACCACAGGAGTCATCTATAAGTGGAGATGGAGGACAGCTGGGGAACACAGGAATCGTCTAGAAGTGGGGATGGAGGACACCTGGGGAACACAGGAATCATCTAGAAGTGAGTATAGAGGACAGCTGGGGACACACAGGAGTCATCTAGAAGTGGGGATGGAGGACAGCTGGGGACCACAGGAGTCATCTAGAAGTGGGGATGGAGGACAGCTGGGGGACCACAGGAGTCATCTAGAAGTGGGGATGGAGGACAGCTGGGGGACACACAGGAGTCATCTAGAAGTGAGTATGGAGGACATCTGGGGACCCACAGGAGTCATCTAGAAGTGGGGATGGAGGACAGCTGGGGACCACAGGAGTCATCTAGAAGTGGAGGTGGACAGTTTGGAACCACAGGAGTCATCTAGAAGTGGGGATGGAGGACAGCTGGGGACACACAGGAGTCATCTAGAAGTGGGGATGGAGGACAGCTGGGGGACCACAGGAGTCATCTAGAAGTGGGGAAGGAGGACAGCTGGGGGACCCAAGGAGTCATCTAGAAGTGGGGATGGAGGACAGCTGGGGGACCACAGGAGTCATCTAGAAGTGGGGATGCAGGACAGCTGGGGGACCCACAGGAGTCATCTAGAAGTGGGGATGGAGGACTGCTGGGGGACCCACAGGAGTCATCTAGAAGTGGGGATGGAGGACAGCTGGGGACTCACAGGAGTCATGTAGAAGTGGGGATGGAGGACAGCTGGGGACCCACAGGTTTCATCTAGAAGTGGGGATGGAGGACAGCTGGGGACCACAGGAGTCATCTAGAAGTGAGTATGGAGGACAGCTGGGACACACAGGAGTCATCTAGAAGTGGGGATGGAGGACAGCTGGGGGACCCACAGGATTCATCTAGAAGTGGTGATGGAGGACAGCTGGGGACCCACAGGACTCATCTATAGTGGGGATGGAGGACTGCTGGGGGACCCACAGGAGTCATCTAGAATTGGGGATGGAGGACAGCTGGGGACCCACAGGAGTCATCTAGAAGTGGGGAAGGAGTACATCTGGGGGACCCACAGGAGTCATCTAGAAGTGGGGATGGAGGACAGCTGGGGACCACAGGAGTCATCTAGAAGTGGGGATGGAGGACAGCTGGGGACCACAGGAGTCATCTCGAAGTGGGGATGGAGGACTGCTGGGGACCACAGGAGTCATCCAGAGTGGGGATGGAACACAGTTTGGGGACACACAGGAGTCATGTAGAAGTGGGGATGGAGGACAGCTGGGGACCACAGGAGTCATCTAGAAGTGGGGATGGAGGACAGCTGGGGACCACAGGAGTCATCTCGAAGTGGGGATGGAGGACTGCTGGGGACCACAGGAGTCATCCAGAGTGGGGATGGAACACAGTTTGGGGACACACAGGAGTCATGTAGAAGTGGGGATGGAGGACAGCTAGGGGACTCACAGGAGTCATCTAGAAGTGGGGATGGAACACAGTTGGGGGACTCACAGGAGTCATCTAGAAGTGGGGATGGAGGACAGCTTCGGGACCCACAGGAGTCATCTAGAAATGGGGATGGAGGACAGCTAGGGGACCACAGGAGTCATCTAGAAGTGGAGATGGAGGACAGCTGGGGACCACAGGAGTCATCTAGAAGTGGGGATAGAGGACATTTGGGGAGCCACAGGAGTCATCTAGAAGCTGGTAGAGGCTTGCCTGTGATTTACTTCAGACCTCCCAGGTGACTTCCAGTGCCAATCCTGTCCCTTTGAGACAAGCCAATTTCCTTCTGCCCTGTTTTTCCTGTCATTTGGGCTGAGAGCGGAGTCCTGCAGTGAGTTGGTCCACTCTCCACCGTGTGACGGGGCCCTACCTGGGCTTGAGGTGTCATGGTTAACGAGGCTGTTACAGTAGCGTTCTGAAGTCCAGTGAATGGTCACTCCGTCATGCAAGTCCATTCCACCACCCTTGGCTCTTCTGGCCTCGTAGGCTTCCAAACCACCCAGGGACGTGCTCACCTCTGGTGAAAGAGCCCTGTCCTCTGCAGTTCCTACCCAGAAACCCAAGCCTGACCCCACTTCCTCATCACCTTCAGGGTCCAGGGTCAGGGCTGCAGGGGTGAGAGGGGATCGATGCTGAGGTTGACCCCATGGCCACTGTTGCCAAGGAGATAGTCCAGGGGGGCTGGAGAGGGCCAGGGCCATGGGGGGAGGGAGGTGGCCCCGCAGGTGCTCTGCTGACTCCCTGTGGAGTGGGCCTGGGAACAGACCTACCCCCAACCTGGAAGTCCTACAGGGAGCATCCGCTGGAGGGCGTCTCTGCAGACTCCACAGTCCAGAGGCAGCAGCCACTGGCAGCTGGAAGCCGCTTAGAAGGGCAGGGACGCACCCCCAGAAACCAGGGAGGGTGTCCTCAAAGAGGGGCAGATAGTGCAGGTCCTGCAGGATGGGCAGGATTCACAGGTGGAGATGGTGTGGAGGAGGGAGGCAGCCGACGTCTGGCTCTGAGATGGTGAGGAGTGAGGTGGGTTACAGAAACGTCCCCATTGACAGGCTCTGCCACAGTAGACTGGCTATCTGCGGCTGGGTTGTCCAGGACACAAACATGCACCAATGCCCAGGTCCTACATTAAAACGTGTACATGCGAATGTGCTAATGCTTGTGCACACTCGTCTGCACACTTCTCACCAAGTGCCGACGTGAAAATGTGTGTGGATATGTGCAAATATGGCTGATCTGCATGAACACACCTGGACACAAAACAAAGGAACAGCCCAGCACAAGTGGGTGCACACACAAGCACGCAGGCACGTGCACGTAAGCACAGACAGACACGTGCTGGAATACTCAGGAGCACCATGGACCAAGCTGGTGGACAGTACGTGTGGCATGCTGAATGGGCGTTAGCATAGTGTGCAGACAGCCACAGCACATACGAGCACGTGTGCGGGCACAGGTGCAGGAGTGTCCACGTGCAAGGCCAGGCGCTCTTGTGAGCATGTCCGACAGGCGCCTGCACACCTCCTGCCCGCCACCCGACCCTCAGGTTTCTGGACGCCGCGCGCCCCCTGGTGGACAGTGGCCCCGCTGCAGAAGCATCCCGCAAGCGCCAGGTCCAGGGCCCCTTGCCACGGAGGGTCAATGTGGGTTTAGAGTGGACAGCCTGAATCAAGATGAGGGTCCGAGGGGTCACGGGAGGACAGCCCAGATGGGACCCCGGTTTTCTTTCTCACCTCCAGCTCTCCCCAGCCCGCCCCCACCAGCGCTGACAGTTTGTATCTCGCTGCCAGGGCGAGGTCCTGAGTCCACCTTCTCCTGTGCAGGGCAGGACCCCCACGCCCCAGGAAGGCCGTCGGACTCACCCCCAGGCGCCGGCAGGTGGCAGCATGTGCTCCAGTGCACCCCTGCGGCCTGAGCCCCAGGATCAGGGAGCCCCCAGCCTGCCCCATCCCGCCCCTGGCGCATGAGGAAAGGGCCTTGTGTGACTCTAAGCACCCGACCTTGGTGCCCTGCGCCGCATTTTCCACGGCATCAGGAGGGGAACACAGACTGACCCCGACCAAGCAGGATGGGAGCAGATAGTGAATAACACACAGCCCTGCAGGTCCGGGGCGGCCCTCGGGGGGCCCGGAGCACCCAGGAGCAGGGCCAGGCCTGCAGACTGCTCTGAGGTCCAGGGGCAGACCTCGGGGGGCCCGGAGCACCCAGGAGCAGGGCCAGGCCTGCAGGCTGCGCTGAGGTCCAGGGGCGGCCCTCGGGGGGCCCGGAGCACCCAGGAGCAGGGCCAGGCCTGCAGACTGCGCTGAGGTCCAGGGGCGGCCCTCGGGGGGCCCGGAGCACCCAGGAGCAGGGCCAGGCCTGCAGGCTGCGCTGAGGTCCACGGGCGGCCCTCGGGGGGCCCGGAGCACCCAGGAGCAGGGCCAGGCCTGCAGGCTGCGCTGAGGTCCAGGGGCGGCCCTCGGGGGGCCCGGAGCACCCAGGAGCAGGGCCAGGCCTGCAGGCTGCGCTGAGGTCCAGGGGCGGCCCTCGGGGGGCCCGGAGCACCCAGGAGCAGGGCCAGGCCTGCAGGCTGCGCTGAGGTCCAGGGGCGGCCCTCGGGGGGCCCGGAGCACCCAGGAGCAGGGCCAGGCCTGCAGGCTGCGCTGAGGTCCAGGGGCGGCCCTCGGGGGGCCCGGAGCACCCAGGAGCAGGGCCAGGCCTGCAGGCTGCGCTGAGGTCCAGGGCGGCCCTTGTAGGCGACCCTGAAAGACCCCTTGAAGCCCAGCTGGTCTGGAGCCTGGGCTGCTGAGGCCCAGGTTTTGTCTCTAGGCAGGAGGTGAGGAGGATGACTGAGGACATGTAGGGGATAGAATCCAAAGTCTTAACCCAGGAAGATGTCGGATTCCCAACCTCACAGGACACAGCCCAGAACCCCACTGCCCTGGTGACGCCAAGGTGAGGCTCCAAGCTCCAGGGTGGCAGAGACACCAGGGCCCCTGTGAGCCGGGAGGCAGGGACCTCGTGACCTCTTGACTGCCGAGGTAGGGTGGCTCCAGGGGCAGAGGTCCTGTGCCCCAAGGCTGGTCCCCAGGCCAGGTGAGGAAGGTGTCCCCACTGCTCACCCTCCCCCACCCTCTGTAGCTTCTGAGCTTCTGCGCCTTTCAAATAAGGCAGCAAAATTAGCAGCTCTCCTGTCATTAATATGCAAAAATGCAAATCAGAAGGTGATTAAGCTGCAGCCCCCAGGATGTTTCTAGGAAGGATTCCATTGTCAGAGGTTTGGGGGTTGAAGGGGGAGGATGGAAGCCCAGTGCCCTCCCCAGGTCCCACACAGCCACTGTCACCCACCTTCTCCAGGCCTGGGCAATGGGGCCTCAGGGGGGACAGGGGCATAGGCAACCTCCTGAGACCTGCAGGTGGGGACCAAGAATGTGCAGAGGTGGCCCCAGCCCCAGGGCCTTTGCACTGGCTAGGCCTCTCACCAGGATCATTCCTGGCCTCCCTGCCCCTCTCTGGCCACTTGGTCCTGGTCTGTGACAGCTTCACGACGGCTCGTGCTGCCATGGCCAGGAGCCCGGGAAGTAAAGACTTCTTCCCCTGGAGCTCCACACCAGGTCCTGGCCCAGCCATCAAGAGGCCATGCCCCCAAACCTTGTGAGATGGGAAGCAGGCTCACAAGGGGGCTCCTGAGAGCACCTCCCATCTGCCTCCCTGGGGGCAGAGGCACAGTGGGGTCCTGAGGCAGGGCCAGCACTGCCCCTGGCTCCCTGACCCAGGGACGGGGAGAGGGAGGGAGATGGAGAGGAGAAGAGAGGCTGAGAGGGAAAGAGAGAGACCCTGGGGGAGGGGAGGGAGAGGCTCCCATCTGGCCCCCAGCCAGCTGCCAGCTGTCACCCCTTCCCTCCCAGGCAGGGCGGTGTGGGGGTGGGGAGCCCCAGCTGCCACTGCCACACAGGCTGGCCCTTTGGTGGCCCACCAGCTGCCTGGGGAACCCTCGGAGCTCCGGGTCCAGGAAATACCTCTGCTGGGCTCCTGGGGCCTCCTCTCTGGGCCTCCGTTTCCTGGCCTATGAAGTGGGAACCCTCATCCCTGCCTCTTCACCCCAGGCTGGACACGAACCCACGGCAGCCAGACCGGGCAGTGAGGTAGCCCTGGATGCGGCTGGTGCAGGCGGGCCACAAGCCAGCGGGCGAGGGGGGTGGGCAGCAAGGCTAGGAGGGGGGTGGGCAGCAAGGCTAGGAGGGGGTGGGCAGCAAGGCTAGGAGGGGGTGGGCAGCAAGGCTAGGAGGGGGGTGGGCAGCAAGGCTAGGAGGGGGTGGGCAGCAAGGCTAGGAGGGGCCACAGGAGAGCAGGTCAAGAGGACAGCCCTCCTAGCAGGGCCTGGCCAGGGCCCCGGCCTGCCTCCCCGGGATTCCTCCATCTTCCCACCAGGCCTGCCCTGAGCCCTCTGGCCTGGGGTGTCTGCTTCTAGCTCCACCTCCCTGGGTGGGCGTCCCTGCCCTGGCCAGGTCACCCACAGGGACAGCTCAGACCTCCCTGCTTCCCTGCCTAGATGTGGCTGGCCTGTTTCCCACCCTCCACACTGACCCTGCCCATGCCAGGCAGGCAACCCACCGCTGAGCCGCACCCCAGCCCTTTGTACTTTACTTTGAGACGGGTTCTTGCCACGTTGCCCAGGCTGGCCTTGAACTTGCCACCCTCCTGCCTCCACCTTTTCTGGCAGCTGGGAGGACAGGCCGCTTGCTTTTCTCTGTGTAATTTTGCAGATGGAGGTGTGGGCAGCCTGGAACCCAGTGGCCTGTCTGCTGTGGGACTGACTGGGGTTGGGAAGGGGCCACACCCACCAGAAGCCGCAGGGTGAGAGGGCAGGTCTGAGACACCAGGAGCAGGGACCCCGGGGGCTGAGGCCAGGCCTCTTCACCAGCCTTCACCTGAGCAGGAAGACAGGGACCCAGAGGCCCAGGGTCTCCCTGGGGCCCTGTGCCCAGTTCCCTCAGGCACCACTTGGGGCCGGCCGGCCCTGCCTTTTGGGAAGGGGCCACCCCTCCTTGCTCCCCCAGCACCTGCCAGGCACCAAGGGACCCAGCTGCAGGGGACCATGCCTCAGTGGCCTGGGCCACCCTCCTCCTGGACCACCCTCCTCCCGGGCCACCCTCCTCCCTGGGTCACCTCCTCCCGGGCCACTCTCCTCCCGGGCCACCCTCCTCCCTGGGTCACCTCCTCCCTGGGTCACCTCCTCCCTGGATCACCCTCTTCCCTGGGTCACCCTCCTCCCTGGATCACCCTCTTCCCTGGATCACCCTCTTCCCTGGGTCACCCTCCTCCCAGTCCACCCTCCTCCTGGGCCACCCTCCTCCCTGGGTCACCTCCTCCCTGGATCACCCTCCTCCCTGGGTCACCTCCTCCCTGGGCCACCCTCCTCCCTGGGCCACCCTCCTTCCTGGGTCACCCTCTTCCCTGGGTCACCCTCCTCCCTGGATCACCCTCTTCCCTGGATCACCCTCTTCCCTGGGTCACCCTCCTCCCAGTCCACCCTCCTCCTGGGCCACCCTCCTCCCTGGGTCACCTCCTCCCTGGATCACCCTCCTCCTGGGCCACCCTCCTCCCTGGGTCACCTCCTCCCTGGATCACCCTCCTCCCTGGGTCACCTCCTCCCTGGATCACCCTCTTCCCTGGGTCACCCTCCTCCCAGTCCACCCTCCTCCCGGGCCACCCTCCTCTCTGGGTCACCCTCCTCCCAGTCCACCCTCCTCCTGGGCCACCCTCCTCCCCGGGTCACCCTCCTCCTGGGCCAACCTCCTCCCGGGCCACCCTCCTCCAGGGCCACCCTCCTCCCGGGGTCACCCTCCTCCCTGGGCCACCCTCCTCCCCGGGTCACCCTCCTCCCTGGGCCACCCTCCTCCCTGGGCCACCCTCCTCCAGGGCCACCCTCCTCCAGGGCCACCCCACTCCTGGGCCAAGGCACTTGTGCTGTGCTGGCTTCTTCCTGTGCACATAAGAAAGTTAAAAACGTAGTTTAGAAATGGAAATGCTGTGCCCTGGTCTGACCGTCCTGCACCATGTGCTGGTGTCCAATTGCCACACTTTACCCTGCAAATCTGCTCGCTCACTATGTGGTGATCAAGAAAACACGAACAAGGCTAACAAGAAAGAGAGGAGAGGAAAGGAGTGGCAGCCGCACACAGTGGCCACGCCAGCCGGCTCCAGGCCGGCCTCAGCCACCTGGAAACCCTGTCTCAAAACATCCAAGGGCCGGCTAGGGCTGGGCGGGCTCAGGTGGAGCGCTGGCCTCTCCCATGTGAGGCCCCGGGTTCCATCCTTAGCACCGGAGGTCTCAGCTAATCCCGCTTCTTAAATAAAAATATGAAGGAAGAACTGAAAGTCGTCCGTGGCACCGCGCCCTGGGCACTTCCTCCTGCACTGTTTCGATATCTGCTTTTTTCCTTTACAAAATCTTTCCCCTGAATGGCGTCCCGGGTCCCACCGCGTCACTCCCAGGTGTGCTGCAGCGCCGGCCTCTCCTCTGCTCCTGCTGGGAGGTGTCTCTGCAGGGTCCTCTCTCAGGACCTTGCGCCCTTTCTGCCCTGTCCCTGGGTTTTCTGGCAGGATCGAGCTCGGCCTTGTCCAGCTAAGGAGCTCTCCACCCTGAGCTGCACCCAGCCCTTTTCGTTTTATGCTGAGACAGGGTCTTGCCAAGGGGCCAGGCTGCCCTGGAACTTTCTGACAGACGTGGCCACTGCACGGGCAAGATGTCCTCTTTTTATCGCGATTAGCACTCCCCGGGATCTGCCACACCACCTCTGCAGGCTTTGATGATCTTGACAACTGAAGACAAGAAGTGCCTTCCCGTTGCTCACCCTCTGTATTCCTTTCACCAGGAGTGACTTCACATTTTTTGTCTCTGTTTATCCCGTGGCCATTTCTATTATTTTTTTGCAACACTGGAGATTCAGCCCAGAGGTGCTCTGCCACTGAGCTATTCCCCACCCTTCTTCTTTTTTGGGGTGCTGGGGTTTGAACCCAGGGCCTTGCACATGTGAGGCAAGCACTCTACCAACTGAGTCCTTCTTTACTTTTTATTTTGAGACAGGGTCTCACTAAGTTGCCCAGGCTGAACTGGAACTTGTGATCCTCTTGCCTCAGCCTCCCAGGTAGCTGCAGTGACAGGTATGTGCCACCACACCCAGCTTCTATTACTTCTGTATGAATTGATTGTTCATTCCTTTGCCCAGTGCTCTGGGATATTTTTTTCTTATTGATTTGCAGGAACTCTTTGTATACAAAGGACACAAATTCTCCATCTGTTACAATGTTGCACATGTTTCTCCCCAGCTATCACATCTCACCTAGCTTCATCCGCAAGCTGGTTATGATCTGTAGTGTTTAATGTTCATGTAGAGTAAAAGGTTTTTCTTTCATTGTTCTGAGCTTTGTGCCTTTTCCAGCCCCCCAAAAGGATCAGGAAGTGGTTGTGCTCCCCACACCTTTGTGGAGATTCTTTTGATCCCAGGAGTCTGGGGAGCTCAGCTGAATCCAGGTATTCTCCACCCACCTGATGAGACAGACCTCCTGCCCACCTGACGCTGGGCGGACAGGCCTGGTGGGGCCTCTCTGAGACACTAGGGCAGTTGTTGCTCCACACCACCCTTCCTTTGAACACTCCCAACCACATAAGGACAGGTAGGGGTCAGGCCTGAGCTCAGAGGCCTGGGATCCTCAGCGGGCCAGCACCCCAAAAGGAGGAAGCAAGCCCACCTCCTCCCTAAGCCCCCTCAACACCTGCTTTGGTAACTCATTTCTTTTTCTCCCCATCCCCCGGGGTGGCCCCAGCCAGGAGGACTCCCGTGTGACCCATGCAGCCTCTGGGGACCCCAGTTTCCTGCTCAGTGGGCTGTGAGAGGGTCGAGGGCATCGGGGGCATCAAGACGCCATGGTGGCGCAGCAGCTCACAGGCGCCCCTCCCTGTCTGTCATCCTCCGCCCCCACCCGGTCCTGGCTCGGGTGGTCCCAGGCGCAGAGCCTGCCCGGCTGGTCACTGGGATGTGGGCTTTGGCCATATGGCCTGGTGCCTGTGCTGGGCTTCTCCCCCCTGGGGCTTGGGAACAGGCTCCTGACTCCGGCAGCCCCCACCCAGGTTGGTACAGCCCACACATGGAGGGGCCAGGCCCGAGCAGACCCTGGGAGGGCCGCCCTCGCACTCCACGCCCTTTGAGTGAGCCCCTGCGCCCCCCAGGCCCTGCACTCACAGGCCCTGCGGGTCGGAGTACCTCTCAGTGCAAGAACGAGGCAGGGAGTCTCTTCTCCTGGGGCCCCCGATCTGCTGCCAGTGACCCAAAACCCCACAAGGCAAAGTCGAGAGGTGGTGAAGTGGGCAGGGAGCCTGGCCTGCCCTGGGGACCAGGGAGGGACAGCCAGGCGCCGGCAGCGGAGGCGGTCAGAGGAGGCCAAGGCTGGCGTCTGGTGAGACGGGACCACCCGGCCTGCCTCAGCTTGGGCCCAGCCGGGGCCGGCCATCCCTCCTCACCACCCTGCCTTCCAGCTCTGGGTCACAGCACCTTGGCCAGCTCCTGGGCCCCGGCAGCCCCCTGCAGACCCAGGCTCAGCCAGAGTCCCTGCCTGGATCCTGCCCACACCCTCAGTCTGCGGAACCCAAGTCCTGCTCTGTCTGGGGGAGGCTATGCCTGTGAAGTGGGCTTCTTCCTGCCATCTCACCCCACCCCAGGTCTCCACCTCCACCTGGATCCCCAACCCTCCTCCTGCCGGGTGAGGCCACACACTCAGCAGGGTGCAGGCCCTCAGGATATTCGGCGAGGCCTGGTCCGCAGCCTGGAGGGCCTCTTCCCTCTCAGGAGCTGGGCCGGCGCCCGGCCCGTCCTCAGGCCAGGGGCCTCTGGAGGCAGCCTCTCAGCAATGGAAGACTGCCTCTGCTCCCCAGGCAGAGCTCCCCTGGGAAGAGGGGGCACCCCCATCAGGCCCAGAGTGGGCAGGGGCCACCCCACCCAGAGGTCAGCAGGGGCCACCTGGGTTAGGCCCGTGGGAGTGACCTGCTGGCCTGCTGGCCTCCCTGTTCCTGCCCCCCCCCCCAGGGATAACTGGGCCAGACACTGCCCAGTGGGGGGCGATGTGGAGGTGCCCCCTGTTTGCACAGGCTGTCCGGAACGTGGTGCGACGGGCCCCAGGGCACCTGGCCAGGAGACGGTAGGGCACCTTAGCAGGTGGTGATGGCTGGTGGCAGGGTGTGGGGGCATCGGGGGAGAGCAGGCTGGGCTACATCCAGGACCACACTAAGCCTGGATGGGGCTTCTGTCCATGTTGAGGGGCTCAGCTGGGTTGGGGTTTGGCTGGCGTTCTGGGCCAAGTCCAAGGTGGGCAAGAGCTGGAGCTCAGCTGGGGGGCCAGGGCTCTGCGGGATGGGGACCCTCCACTCACTTGTTCTTGCCCCTCCTGGCGGTGCCAGGCACCATCCACGGGGCCTGGACACTCCCCTGGTATAAGGACCTCTTGTCCCTGTTAGTTCCCGCCTGGCCCTGGGCAGCCCCTCATCCTCCAGCCGGGGTCGCTGCTCCTCAGCCTCCCCAGGCTCCTCTGGGCCTCAGGCCGCGCCCACAGCCCCACTCTCTCTCCCTTTCCCTCCCCCGGTGGCAGCATGAGGCAGGCCACCACCCTCCTCTGCTCAGCCCCTGGGGGCCCCGAGGCCTTCCTGCGGTGAACCAGGTCCTGACCCCCTCTCTGACCTGGGTCCTCTCTTGGTCTCTCTGCTGTCCAGCCCCCTAGGCCTCTTCCTTAAACATGGCCTGCCTGGCCCCACCCTGGGGCCACCGTCTCTCCCTTGGCTCCTTATCTGCGGCCACAGCCCAAGAGTCTCTGCCCTCGGGGACCCCAGTGGGGCTGGGGTGCCCTGAGATGTGCTCAGACCACAGCGGGGGCTTCACGGCCGGCTCTCCTGTCACCTTCGGCCACCCTGCCCCGCTCTCCCGGCCTCCGGCACCCAGGACAAGTCTGCGTGGAGCCAGGGGTCAGATTCTCAGGGTGCCCTCCCCTCCTTGCAGTGCTGTGGCGGGGAGTGCCAAGGATTAGGACCAACTGCTGAAGTTGTGACCAGGCCTGGGGACACCTAGTGGCCCCATCCTTCAGCTTCCCTCTGAGGTTTTTTTTTTTTAAGGGGATGTTGGGAAGGAAGCCTGGGGCCTCACACCACTGAGCTACACCTGTCCATCCTATGCCCAACGTGACCACGTCTCCTCCCTCCGTGGCCCTCCACCCTGTGTCCCTGGAGGCTCCCCGGCCAGGCCCCACCAACAGGCCCCACCAACAGGCTGGGGAGGCTGCCTCTGTAAGTCTGGGAGGAGACATGTCTCCGGCGGGCGACTGAAGCCCAGTGCTGCGGGGCAGTGGGCTGGACTTGGATGTCTTGGGATCGGACAGGACTCTGAGTGGAGCAAGAAGCCCCCACCTTGGGGCGGCCCCCACCCGGGTGGCTTCAGCTCCTGAGTCCAGTGGCTGTGAGTCTGCTGCCAGCCCTGGCCCTCCTCCTAGGGGACGCTGAACGGGGGGAGGCAGGTGGAGAGCTCGAGGGAAAACCCCAGGCATAGATCTGACTCTACCCGGGGCAAGCGCCTGTGCCTGCACACCTACTGTCTGCCTTCCAGAAGCTTCCACCACCTGCAGCTGTGGTCTCTGCGCTCCCCTGGTGGGAATTCATCCCTGACTTCATCTTTCCACCAGAAATGGCTGGGTGCAGGCCTCAGGCCCTGCGCACAGTAGGTGTGGCTGGAATAAAGGGCCAGTGGCAGGTGCAGAGGCTCTGGTGACGGTGCCCACAGAACAAAGGCTGCAGTCAGGGGGTGGGGCACCAGGGCTGTGGGCTGCCCTCGAGGGGCCCTGGCACCAGCACTGGCGGCCTGTCTGGGTGCCAGGCCCTGCAGGATGCACCCAGGCCTTGGGCTAGGCAGAGGTGGCAACCAAGGGGGGCCCCCATGGGCTGTTCCGCCCGGTGACCCAGCCCCAAGATGGCCTCCCAGGAAAGACACGGTGCCTGTGGGTTCTGGCAGAGCCTCCTAGCAGGTGTGAGCCCCAGGCTGCTGGGGCCCCACAGGGAGCTCTCCAGGTCTCCTCATCTGTTTAGTGCAATGGATCACTTGGGCTTGGGGACCCGATAGCCAACCCTGGAAAAGCTCACCTGTGGGACCCATGGTCTCGGACAGCTCTCCTCGCCCTGGAGGACAGGACTGGGGTCACTGGTGTCCCATGCCCAGCACCCACCCTGGTGTGCTGTCTGTCTGCACTCAGGGATGGGATGGTTTTGGACTGGATGTTTCTTCCTGCCCCTGGGTGAAACTGAAGAGCGCTCTCTGGTCCATTCCCCAGCATGGCTGGGGTGGTGGGCTGACCCCCACTGAGAGGCTGGGGGTCCCCAGAGGCCTCAGTTCCAGTTTTCAAGAAAGCCCCAAGCTGGGGCTAGAGAGTGCCAAAACTGGCCAGAGGCCACGAGACCCACACTGTAAGGGCTAAGGCACCCTCCCTCCAGAGACAGGCGCTCCAGGGCTACAAGCATGAGGCATGAGCTGAGAGCACGTGTGTGTGTGTGTGTGTGTGTGTATTTGCACCCTTCCTTCCACTTTCCTGGCGGGGAAACTGAGTAGGAAAGCAGAAAGTATCAGGAACGTGCCCAAGGTCTCAGTGCAAGGGTGTAGGCTGCTCCCTGAGACCCACACCCATCTCTGCAGAGCAGGAGATGAGTGGCTCTGGCCTGGAAGGGGTCGGATGGAGGGTGAGTCCAGCTGGCCTGTAGCTTTATTAGGCACCCCTGTGCCTCAGCCTCCCCGACACCCACTTTTCTTCCTCCCCTTCAGTTCCACTCCCTGTGGCACTCAACTGTGAACTGGGGGCTACAGACCTTGTGGGAAGAGGGTTCAGGGTGCCAAGTGAAGGGAGTTGATTTCTCTCTGGGACCCCGCGAGCCTCAGAAGACTGTGTTTTGTTTATTACTTTATTGTTCTGATTCTGCATGGTCCACGGTCCTCAAAGGCTGAAGAGCCGGTTGGCATGAGCGGAAAGTTTGACCAAAATGCACACACAGCTGAGAATCACAAAGGCACATACGGACTTGATTCTGTCCAAACTCAAGTCCAAAATCTATTTTAAAGATGAAGAAACCGAGACACACCAAGTAGCACAGCACGGGTTTCACTTGGAGCTCTCTGAACCTGAAACGAAGCAAGCCTCGGTTTCCCCGCCAGTAAAATGGACACGATGTTACCTCCTGGCTTGGTATGCCCGTTCTCAATACACAAGCACTCGGAGCCACCCCTAGAAACGCAGATACAACCAAGCTGACGCGACCAGGCGGGCGGCCACACCAACCTGAGAATAAAACCTCAATACCCACTCCCCGACACCGCTTCTCGCGGCCTCTCGCTCGGAGAGTCCCGCCTCTATCGTGGGGCGAACGGACTGAGGCGGGGCTACTTCACGAATGGCTGGAAGCCCCGCCAGGCAGGATTTTACAGCTTCCGATTGGTTACTGAGGCTCTTCTTTATCTTTCAATCTCACGGGTCTTCCGCTTGCGTCATGGTATTACTCTCAGCTCGCGTGCACCTCCGCGTAGGAAGATAGTTCCAAGCTTGTTCCCGTGCCTTGGCCGACCTATCTGCCCCGGGATCACTCACTCTCAGACGACAGCTCTGCGGAACTTCAGGGCTCTCCTGAGGGAGCTCGGGAGGCCGAGGCGCGGGTTCGGGGCCGCGCGGACGTGGCGGAGGGATCCGCGGAGTGCCTTCGGGCGGGGCGCGGGGGGCGGGGTCCTACGGAGGCGGGGCCGGCGCGGGGCGGGGCCGGCGCGGGCGGCGCGGGGCGGGGGGCGGAACATGTCTCCCGCCGCAGGAAGATGAGGCAGCGACCGCCGCCGCGGGCGTAGCGGGCCGGAGCGGAGCCGGACCCGACGCGGTCGGCGGGCACCGCGGGCACCGTACACCGCTGCCCCAGCGCCCCGGCCGGCCTCGCGGGGCGGCAACGCGGCGGGGGAGGGGCCGCCCACGCGCGCCGCCGCCGCCGCCCACGCGCGACCCTCGGGGGCCCGGCCGTGACGCCCCTTTGTCCGGGGGGGGGCCGTTCATGCCGCCGCCCCCCGCGCGCCGCGTGCCGGGCCGCGCCGAGCAGGTAAACGCTCGGGGACCCGGGGAGAGGCGTGCGGCGTCGGGGCCGCGCCCGGGACCCCTGGCGCTTTGTGCGAAGTTGACCGCGGGCTCCGCGGGGGGCGTGGGGGGCTGGGCGCGGGCGCCGTGGGGTGCGCGCCCCTCCGGGCAGCTGGGGGTGGCCGGTCGCCCGGGCCGCATTGTTCTCCAACTTTGCGCGCCGGAGGGGGCGACCGACGTGGAGGGGCCCGCGCCGCCCTCCGCCACTCGCACTTGGGAAACTTTGCGCAGCTCGGGCCGGCGCGCGGGGGGCGCCAGAGGGGTCGCCCAACTTTGCGGCGGGGCCCCAGTGCCCCAGTGCGGTGGTCCCAGGTCGCCCCTCCTCAGGGAGGGGCCCCGGCCGGGACTGGAGTTCGGAGGGGGAGCGAGGGAGGGAGGAGAGTCCTTTTGTCTGCGCGGGGAAGGTGCCGCCGCGCGCACGCAGGCTCAGGGTGAAGGGCCGGGGCCGGGCGCGAACATCTGCTCCGCGTTAGTGCGGGGCGAGGCGGCGGTCGGGGTCGAGAACACCGCGGTGGCGCGGCGAGCTTCAAAGGACTCCCGGGCCGCACTGGCTGCCCCGGGAAGGGGGGGTACCCCGGCTTCCTCCTCTCCGCATTAAAAGAAGTATCAGGTTTTTTTCTCCCCTCCCAATTGTTTTCAGACGTCCAGTCCATTTCCAGTCCCCCAAAGTTGTTGTGACACCCCAGAAATCTTATCTCTATGTTAAAGGCTCGTTTCAGCCCTCCCCAAGTTGGCCTGAAAATGGGTTTCAGCTACCCCACAAAAAAGTGCGGTTTCGCACAACTCAAAGTCAGTTTCACACGCCCTCCAAAAAGGAAAAAAAAGAAAGAAAAAAGCGGGGGAGGGGGCCCGTGGGTCACCGTTTCACACCCGGTGTTGGCGTTGGCACACAAAGGGGGGGTCCTCTGCCTCTGGAGTTGGGTGTCCCTCTATCTCGGAACCCTTTCCCCTCCCCCAGCCTCTGCGGTTTCTTCTTGGCCACCCCCGCCTGGGGAACCCTGGAAAAAGTTCTTTGGGAGGGAGGTCCTGTGCTGCTCCCTTTCCGGGGGTGGGAGGGGGCTTGGCAGGTGGATTCCCCCATCCCCCATCCCAGGATGGAGTCCCTGGGGACCAGGTGGGGAATCCCAGGTCTTGGGGAACCCTCCCCCCCAGGGGTGGGAGGTAAGGGATGTTTTTAAAGTTGCTTAAAAATAATTCCCGGATACATCGTGACAATAAAACAACTTCGGATTGTTTTTTTTTTTTTCTTTTTATCTGTATTCGGTTGAGTTGGGGGGGGTGGGGAGGGCGGATCCGAGGTTAAGGGTGGCGGGAAGCTTTCTGATCCCTGAGTCAGGCCTCCTGGTCTCCCTTCTCCCAACTAAGTCCAGAAGCCGAGGTGGGTTTCGTGGCTTTGTGACTTGTGGATTTGTTTTGCTTTGTGTTTGGGGGTGATCAGCCCTCAGCGTGCTATGACAGGTGCTGGGGAGGGGTCCACCAAATTTCTCTTGGGGCGGGTCCTGGGTCGCCCCTCCCCCCAGGGGCGGGGCTGGCAGGGCCGCCTGAAAGTAGTTGTTGGAAATGAGAGATCCTGGGCCCCTGCATTTAAAGCTTGCAACCTGATTCCTGGTGGTCTCTCAGGGATTGACCAGATTTATATTCATCTTCTCCCTAGTCTCCCTATGGGCTCTAGGCAGGGGTCTGCAGAGGACCCAAACCTCAGGATCTCAGCTTCCTTGCCCTCTTCACTCAGGGTCAGGAAGGGACTCAACTTTCTGCTTCCCACCTGTCCACTTGGGCTATGGTCACTGAAAACCCTTCTCTCCCTTCCCTGTTTGTCCTTGTGCGTTGTTGGTCTGTCCCTGCGGCCACTGTGCAGGGCTGTCTCTAGGCTGGAGGGCCTTCCCTGGTTCTTGTGCCTGCCCCTGTTGCTGGAGAATGAGCCAATCGCAGAGGATGGCCCCTGTGGGCACCGACAAGGAGCTCAGTGACCTCCTGGACTTCAGCATGGTGAGCTAGACCCCTTTCCTGCCCACCTCTGCCCAAGCCTGCTGCTCTTGGGACTGTCTGCCCAGAGTACTCCCCGAGGAGTGCTGAGCCTCTCGCTTTTCTGGGAGTTTGCCCCAGTGGGGCTGGGGTCAGGGTACCCCTGGGCAAGCCAGCACCCCCATGGCAGTGTGCGCAACACCAGAGTTCTCTTCAGCCACAGAATGGAGATTGCCTACCACTATATGTAGATGGAGAAATTGAGGGACTGCCAGGGTCCCAAGCTTCTCCCTGGGGCTGGAACTCGGGAGTGCTGCTCCCTGAGGCCCCAGCCTGGCTGGGTGAGCATTCAGTGACCTTGGTCTGTGAGAGCAGTGAGCAGGGTCCCGAGTGTGGTCAGGTGGTTCAGTCCCTTGTGGAGCAGAAAAGGAAAGTGGAGATTCTGGTGGAGACCCTCAGGGAAGTGGTGGCACTTCAACTTGCACCAGGGTCCCTGTCCCCACGTGCCAAGGACACAGGTGTTACACACTCCATGGTTAACAGGGCTGAGTCCTTAGAGGGTCCATGTGAGCACAGAGCACCGGGGGCAGCTGGTCCAGGCTGCAGGGGAGGGCGGGCAGTCCTCAGGTTTCCTGAGTCTTGACTCTTTACTGAGCGCCCCGTTCTCCCCTCTGCAGGTGGAGGCCCAGAGGTGCTGGCCCCAAGGTTACAGGGCTCAGGTCCAGAGAGGCTAGAGCCAGCAGTCTCCTTGGGTGTTGATGGAAAGGCTCGGGACCCTCATTTTGGGTGTCAGGGGATCAGCATTTCCTCCAAAAAAATCCGAGAATCCTGTTTTATTCTCTTGTGTCTGTGGGCACTCCTTAGACTCCAGCCCTCACCCCCATGAGCCCCATTTGGTCTGAAGCAGTGTGGGGAGGGTGCTGTACTGATCCCTCCCCTGCACAGGCCAGGCCACTGAGGTTGGTCGGGAACAGGTCTCCAGACTGAAATGGCCCCAGCCACACTGGAGAGACAACCCCCAGACATGGCGGCCGGCTCCGGAAGGGCCATGCCAGTATTTTTAAGCCCCGTCTTATTTTTACCTCTCCGGCTGAGTAACCGGAGGTACAGTTTGCTTGTTTTTGTGCTAAACTGACAGGTCACAGACTACTGGGCTGGAACAGACAGCCTAGTGGGGGCAGCCTGGGTTCAGCCCTGCAGGGCTAGCTCCCTCTCCCCACTCACAGTCCTGAACCACTTCTCATCTCCCCTGCTGTCCCCAGGACCCTAAGTCTTCTCCCACCCTGGTCAAAACCAGCACCCGCTCACAGAGGAGGAAACAGCCCGAGGGGTTGGGGTTGGCTCCTCCCAGGACCCCCTTCACCCAGAGAGGAGGTGTTTTTTTGGTATGGGAGTTGAACCCAGGGGCACTTGACCACTGAGTCACATGGCCAGCCCCATTTTGTATTTTATTTAGAGACAGGATCTCACCTTGCTTTTGCTGAGGCTGGCTTTGAACTCCTGATCATCCTGTCTCAGCCTCCCAAGCTGCTGGGATTATGGGCATGCAACATCAGGCCCAGCCCAGAGGTGGGTTTTAACCCTCTTGGTGTTACAGGAAAGCCTGTCTGGTCGGGTCAGGGAGCACAGGCAGTGCCCTTTACTGACCAGGGACATGGGGTGGACTTGTTTCTTTGAGTAAGGACTTTCAGGCTGAGACAAACAGACCTTGAAGGGAATCCCTTCTTGGGCAGACTCGTGTGGGGTGGGAAAGTCAGTGGCATATTAAACACAAAGAGGAGAGCAGCGGTGACCTCAAGAGTCCCGCTGGACCTGAGCCTGGACTTGAACTTTATGGTTAGAAGGAAGAGCGAGAGGCATTGAGGACCTGGGAGCCCTGGACTGGTGCTGATGGGTACCCCACTGCCCAGTGCCAGTAAGCGTCCCCAGTGGGTATGGACAGAGGCCCCTCCCTACTGCACACAGGACTGCAGTCGGGCCCAGCCCTGAGTCCGCCCCACAGAAGGAAGCACTGGGGCTCCAAAGGATGAGGGGTAGCTCTGGGTTAATCATGAGGCCTTCAGAACCCATGAGACACGGCCCAGGGTCCCCCGGTGCCTTGTCAGTAGTTCCCTGCATCCTGGGGACAAAACAAGTGGCCTCAGGCTAGACCTGCCGAAGCAGACCCCGGGTACCCCAATGGGAGAAGGGTTCTTTTGGGAGAACAGAGCCCTGCGGAGGCTGGGCCGGTTTCCATTGGTGCATGAGCACCACTGAGCCGTGGACCCCTTTGAGAACCCCTCAGCCTGGACACCCCTCCTCCATGAGCCAGGCCGAAGGCAGTGCGGGCTCAGTTTCTCCTGAGACAGTGGGCACTGAGCCCTGGCATGGTGCTGTGCAGGCACCTCCTGGCTGGCAGGGGTGTTGGGACTGGGTGGTGCTCCCCAGCATTCCCTTTGAGCATAGAGTGGGTCTCCCACACCCTGCCCCTTGGGGTAGAGCACACATGGTTTATTTTTTCTGAGGCAAAAGGGATTGTTGGTGTGGGGTCTTTCTGGTTGCAGTGCTAAGCTGTTTAGTCTTTAGGGACTGGGCACCCTGAGTACCTGCAGCGGGTGGCTGTCCCCCTCGGTGTCTAGGGGATCCACGCTGCACACTGGATCCACCCGGCATTGCCACTCTGAGCCTCAAGTCTCTCCTCCGACAGGCCCACACTGTCCCCTGGGAGGGTGTCGTGGGAGCACAGACCTCACATGGGGACGCTTCGCCTCTTTGCCCCCTCCGCATAGTCCCCTCACGTGTGTCTGTCCTGCTAGAGAACCTCAGCCCAGGGTGCTGGTGCCCAGCCGGACCTTGGGGCTCTGGCCTGAAGTGGGTTTCTGTTCCTCCATCTGTTGGGGTGAGCACCCGTCTCCTTTGCTGAGTTGAGATAGGAAAGAACTTCGAATCACTAAAGCTGATACCGTGTATCCGCTGCTTCAGCAGGTATCCCATCTGTGATGCCAGGTGGGCCCGGGCCTCCTGGGTGGGGGGCCAGTGCTCCAACACTGAGTCACCTGCAGGTCCTGGTTGCCCTTTCCGGCGTTGGGTGGGCCTGGGCAGCTGGCTGCTCCTGCGCCTTTTCCCGCCCTGGCAGTAGGTTTCAGGGCTTGACCCTAGCCTCGGCCTCAAAGTTTTTGGGTCTTGGGAGGGTGGACATGTCTGAGCAGAACTGGTCCCAGTGTGCCAGAGCCCTGTGTTCCTGCGAGGAGACAGCCTTGGGGTGGGGTTTGCTGGCCACCCCACTCACTGCTCTCCTGCTCTGTCTCTGCAGATGTTTCCGCTGCCTGTGGCCAACGGGAAGGGCCGGCCGGCCTCCCTGGCGGGAGCTCAGTTCACAAGCTCAGGTGAGCCCAGGTTTCCTGTGGCACAGGTGCCTGAGAGGTGGATGGGGAGGGCCGCTACAGGACAGCACAGCGCTGGGCACGCGCTTGTGGGTGTGGGGCTGTGGGCTTAAGAGCACCCTGAGGGTGGGCCGCCCTCACTCTTACCAGTGTACCAGGGCCTGGCCAGAGACCAGGGGTCTATCCTGTGGACAGCCCAGCGTCCCCTTGTTCTATCCTGGCCCGCCTGGGGTGGAGTGGGCTTTGCTCTTAGGACGGGCCTGGGCCCACGTAGTGGTGGTCACCTGTTTCATGCATCCCATCACGAATCCCACCCACCTCTGGCCTGCCAGCCCAGGGGAGGCCTCACTCGGTTCCACCTGTCTTTGCTCAGGGAAGAGCTTCTCACACTGGGCCTCTGCTGTCCTGGGATCTGGCCCTTTGAGCATTCATATCCTGAGAATCCCAGGCAGACCTGGGCAGTTGGTCACCCTGATGATCTGTGTGCATGGCAATGGGCAGGGTGGACAGGGAGATGGGCACAGCCAGGGCCGGACTGGGGGAAACTGGGCCCCGGGATCTGTCCCAGCTGTGTCACTCTGAGCCCCTGACAGGCCCAGGCCCTCCCTGGGTGGGGTGGGAACACAAGCCCACCGCCTTGCTCTTCCTCGCCCCCCCCTTCCAGGGAGGTGGGCAGGAGCTGAGGGGCAGACAGGAGCCCACTGGGTGTGAGCAGATTGGTGCCCTGAGGCAGGACCCTGCAGCACAGGGGAGCCAGCCAGGCAGGGGGGACACAGCGCAGGAGGTGGTGGGCAGAGGTGCTGGGGCAGGTGTGGTGGGAGGGCCTGGCACACGTGTCCTGAGGCACTCTCACGCTCTGCTCTGGGGCCTCTCGGTGGGTGGTGTCGTCGAGGAGCACAGTGTCTTGATTCTGTGTGGGGCTGAGGTCAAACCCGGGCCTCACACACAGCAGTCAGGCGCTCACCACTGGGCCCAGCCCAGCCCTTGATTTGTCTCGAGCCCCAAGATCGAGCCCAGAGGCGCTCAACCACTGAGCAGGTCCCCAGCCCTTTTCAGGTTTTTTTCTCTTAAGGCAGGTTCTCATGGGGTTGCATAGCGTCTTGCTAAGTTGCCCAGGCTGACCTCGAACTTGCAATCCTTCTGCACCTGGCTTCTTGGTGGAGCTGTCTGTCCTCCTGGGCTCTCAGGCAGGTTCTTCCTGGTCTCTGGCATGGGTGGAACTTTCTGTCTAGTGGTTTTCTCTGAAGTCCGCTGCAGGCTCTGCTGGGGAGGGGATTTGGAGGAGTGGTGCCACCCCTACTGTCCCTTCCTGGCTTTTCTGGGGAAGTGACCCTGGGCTGCCCTGGCACTCCCTGAGGCTTGGAAATCCCCATGGGCTCCCATCGCCCTGGAAGCAGCCCCCAGGAACCAGAGGGGCTGAGGTTTCCTGGCCGAGGCAGAAGGTCAGGCCCAGGGGCTGTCACAGAGCACCTGTGCCCCTTACCTGCCCTCTCTCTGCCCCAGGCTCACAGGTAGGTGTGGCGTGGAGGTGAGGTGAATGGCTTCTGTTTCTCTGTCCACTGACCTTCCTGGCCCTTCTGCAGGCCCTCTGTGGCCAGACCTTTGTGGGTTACTGGGCTCCCAGAACTTTGTACAGGGACCCCTCTCCCTAGAGAGCTGGTCGTCTAGAGCAGGCGCCCTGTGGACACTGGAGGGCGGTCTTCCGTGGTGTCTGTGGTGTGTCCTAGCCTCTGGCCCTGCCCTGACAGCTTCCTGCCTGTTCCCCTCCTGTATTGGGACTGGGTTTGGGGGCCTGGTGAGCCCAGCAGGTGGTGTTCCTTGTCCCGAGGGACGAGGTGTGGTTCGTTCCCCTCATGGGCATGTGGTTCCAGCAGTGGACTCCAGCCAGAGTCCCAGGGGGAGCAGGGGACTGGGAGAGAGGCTAGCGGGGCACCGTCCACGGCTGCGCACCTGTGCAGGGCCAGCGGGCCTGGTGGCTTTCCTTCTGTACTCCGGCGTTCTCTCCTGTCCTGGGGCCTCTGTCCTGTTCACCGAGGGTCCAGTGGATTGTGGGGGCACAAGAGGCTGGACACACGGAGGCAGTCCTGGCCCAGGGGACCCTTGCCAGGCTCCTGGGAGGAGGCCCAGGTGCTAGGAGCTCCTGTCCTTGCCTGCCACTCTGCACAGAGCCGGGGCCCGGGAAGGGCACCTGCTGCTGGTGGCCGAGTGCTTGCTCGCCCCTTCCCGCCGCCTCCCCTCAGCGCTTTCTCTTGTTTTCAGGCCTCTCGGCTCTCGCTGCAGCCCCTCTGGTGGGTTTTTGTGGGTTTCGGTTCTGGGGATGGAGCTCAGGGTCTGGTGCCATACAGTGAGGTCCCCGGCCCGACCTGCAGCCGACCTGTGGCAGCGTCTGATAAGCTCTTGGCTGGGAGAGTGGCGTAGTCCTTCACGGTGGCCGCTTGGCCGCCTGTTCCGGAGCCTGCTGGGGTGCCCAGCGTTCCGGTGGGGTCTGTTCTTCATTGGCCGCCTGGAGGCCTCCTGCCGTTCTGACGGTCGGCATTTTCCCCTTGCTTTGCTTTCCAGGTAGGCAGTCACACTGTCCACCCTCAGACCCAGGCTCATGCCATGTACCCTTTGACCTCCACGGGGGCGTGTAGACCCTGTGGCGGGGCCACCAGGCCTGATGCTGGCTGCCAGCTGCAGATAGGCTTTTGTCTCTTTGTTGTTGTTGTTACTGGGGATGGAACTCGGGCTCCACCACAGAGCTATAGCCCCACCCCTTATTTTTTATCTTGAGACAGGACCTTGCTCAGTTTCTGAGGCTGGTCCCCAACTTGTGGTCCCCCTGCGTCAGCTCCTGGGATGCTGAGGTGAAGGCGTGTGCCACTGTGCCGGGGTTGTGTGCGGGTCCTGTGCAGGGCCTGTCCGGGTCCTGTGCAGGGCCTGTCCTGGTCCTGTCTGAGCCTCCCCCTGAGTCTGGAGGTCAGCTGTGCGCACCTGCAGTGGCCCTCTGCAGGCCGACCTTTCCAGGGGCTGCCTTCCCTGCCAGGCCTTCCTGCGCCTTGAGCATCCCCTGAGCTGTGCAGGCCCCCAGCCTCACCTGCACTGGCCTTCCTGCTGGGGGTGTTGGTCAGAGTCTCCTGCGGCACCCTTGGCTGTGTTCTGAACCTGGCTGGGGACTGTCCTCTCGCAGCAACAATCTGCCACGAGTAGGAGCCACCTGGTGCCTGCAGGGGACACATCTGAACCTTTCCTGGGCATGTTTTCCTGTGTGCTGCCTCGGGAGCTGGTGCCCGCTGCTCTTGGCCACTGTAGCATGTTCTTAGGAGAAGATCAGCCAGGTGCCAGGGCCACACCTGTCATCCCAGCAGCTTGGGAGGTTGTGGCAGGAGTGTGGCAAGTTGGAGACCAGCCTGGGCAACTGAGCAAGACCTTGTCTTTGTGAAAAGAGAAAAAGGCTAAGGATGTGGCCCAGTGGCAGCTTGTGTGGCATGCGTGAGGCCCTGAGTTCCATTCTTAGCTTGGGAGGAGAAAGATTCTTTCAGTCACGTATTCAAGCCCGCCAGTGTGGACTCTGGTGGTGCAGAGCTGACCGCCGCTGTCCCTGGAGGTGGAGCTGTGGTGCATCCCAGACGGCGCCCCTTCCTCTCTGCCTGTCCTTGGTTCGGCTGCCCTGCTTCACCTGCTGCTTTGGCTCCTGGAGATCAGCGTGCGCCTGTCGACTGCTGGGCTTTTCTGCTGAACCCGGGTCGTGGTGCTTTGGTCTGTCAGCGTTCACTCGTTCTTTTCAGTCGCTCATCACGGGTGACTTCCCGTCTTGGGGTGGTGCACACGTGGAGTCTGGCTGGCCGAGTGATCGTGTGTGCTGTCCTGGGCAGCAGCAGGGAGCTGGGTCTTGAACTCGCCCGGACCGTGTCAGCTACATTGTAACCTGTTGTCATAGACGTTGACAACTTGGATAAACTTCCTTCTTGAGTCAGGTTGTTTCAGAGACTTCTGGGTTCTCCATTGGGATAGGCTCATTTCTGGGTGTTCAGTGCCAAAGCTCCGCTCGCGAGCCCCTGCTGGTGCTGGGGTACAGTGCGTCCTGCCCTGCTGGCACTGCCCTCCCTCCCGAGCCCTGAGAGCAGCTGGATGTGAGACCACGGGGTGCACCGCAGCTCCCAGGTCATCTCCAGGTGGACTTAACTTTTTGCTTTTATTCATGGTGCTGTGGATGGAGCCCAGGGCCTCCTGCATGCTGACCCTGTGTGGGGCTTTCCGGGCGTTGATGGCCATGGGCTGAGGGCAGCACCAGTTCCCCTGCCGCTGTGTGTGCTTCTCTGTCTGAGGGTTTGGGTGCAAGGTTACTGGGCCCACTGTGCCCGGGCCAGACCCAGCTCAGGTGATTCTCCTGGGTCAGCCGGTGGGTCCCCAGGTGTGGCTGTGGGTGCTGATGGCAGGTGGAAGGGGCTGGGCTGGAGCCAGGTCTGTGGCCAGAGCTCCTCCAGGGTCTCGGCTGGTGTTGCTGCCTTTCCCGCCGCCTCAGCTGGCCCTGAGGTCCCCTGGAGCTCGTCCCCGCAGTCCTTGCCTCTGCAGTTGTGTCCCCCCTGGTTTCCCTGAGCCGCTGCTTGCTGCCTTCCTGCGCTTGCTGTCAGTTGTGGCCGCACCTCCCTGGGGACCTTGCTGCTGGTCTGGCCACCACCACTCACTTCCTGAATCCACTCCAGGAAAATGGGTACAATAGTGGCTAAAGGGCCCTGCGGGCACGCTGTGCAGCCTCCCACTTGGTGCCTGCCTTCCCGCCTGGGCTTTCCCCACCCAGGCCTGGCTCCCTGGTGCCCACTTGCTGCCAAGTCCCATGCGGCCTGGAATCTCGGTTCAGGAAGTTTTTTCCACCAAGGGACCTTGGTGACCCAGGATTTGTGTGTGAGCAGCATTTAGTTGAGCCTGGGGTGTGTGCACCAGGCCGACTCCTCCCCATTGCCCACTACACCTACGGGTACACCTACTAGCCCACACCTTGGTGTGTTGGTTTAGGGTGTGTGTGTTTTGAGACAGTGTCTTGCTGTGCTGCCCAGGCTGCCCTCGAGGCCCTGGCACAAGCCTTCCTCCTGCTCAGCTGTGGCCACTGGGTGGCAGGTGTGCCGGGCTGGGAAGCCACCTTGGAGCCCTGGGTAGTGTGGCCTGCTCTGTCCTCTGTTCTGCAGGCCCTGCTGTCTGCTTCCTGAGGACCCACGTGGCACCGTGAGGGCTTCTGCACCCTGGGCTAAGTGGTCCCTGTGTCCAGCTTTGTCCACCCGTCCCTGCTTGTCTCTGGGCTTCTTTCTTGCGAGAAGCCCCTGGTTGATTCGGGTGGACCTCGGCTGCCTGGGTTGCCCACGGGCTGCGTTGGAGCCCACCTGTCTTCCCAGGGCTGCTTCCGCCGACCCTGTTGAGTCAGCTTTCTGTTGCTGTGACTAAAGCACCCATCAGAACAACTTCAGAGGAGGAGAGTTTGTTTGAGGGCTCACAGTTTCAGAGGTCCTGGTCCATAGACGTCTGCTCCATTCCTTAGGGCTCCAGGTGAGGCCGGAGGCTCCACTCAACCTATACAGCACACCTGCCCCATCGCCATGCCCCGCCCACCTCTTCCAGCCACACCTGCCTTCAGTCCCACTCAGTCCCTCCAGGGTTAGGTCGCTGGTTGGGTTAAAGCTTTCACAGCCCAATCATTTCTTTCTTTTTTTTAGAGAGAGAGAGAGAGAATTTTTTAATATTTATTTTTTAGTTTTCGGCGGGCACGACATCTTTGTATGTGGTGCTGAGGATCCAACCCGAGCTGCACGCATGCCAGGCGAGCGCGCTACCGCTTACGCCACACCCCTAGCCCCCAATCATTTCTTCTCTGAACCTTTTTGCATTGTCTCATGTAGGCTTTTGGGGGAGACCTCACACCCAAACCATAACATTCAACCCCCAAAAGCTCACACTCATCCGACCATTCAAAATACATTTAGTCTGTTTCCGAGAGTTCCCGTAGTCCCAACGGTTCTGAGATTGTTCAGAGTTCAAGGCCCAAGTCTTCTCTGAGGTCAAGGCGTTCCCACTCTGAGCTCCTGTAAAAGGCAGTTGACGAGTGGCCAGTACCAGTGCAGAGTGAGCCCCGGAGGAGGGAGGAGGACCAAAGCAAGGCTGAGATCCAGCTCCACGTCTGGCTTCTGGAGCACATGGCATTATGGTGTCCTCTCAAAAGGGCTTGTGTAGCTCCATCTCTGTGACCTTGTGTGTGGCAGCCCAAGTGGCCTTTCTGTTGGCTGTCTCTGCTCAATTCCCAGCTTTCCTGGGACGGTGTTCCATGTTACTGGCGTTTCTCAACCTCAGGGGCCTGCGCTATGAGGCTTCCTCCTCGCATCTCTACACTGTGACTTCTCGCGAGGTGCCCAGAAGGACTCTGACCCTGCTGCACTTTGCCTGGACTCCCAGGCCTTCCTTTGAAATCAGACTCCAGCATCCTGCATCCCTGCAGAACCAGCACCATGCGGCTGACACCAGGGTCAGCCGCCATATCAAGCAGTAGCCAAACCTCCAGGGACTTTGGCTGCAGCGGCCTCTCGGTGTCTGCATGGCTGAACACATTGAAAAAACCACCCAGGCCCCTAGTGTAGGAAGGGTGCCCCATGAGGCGAGGATTCTGGTCTCTTCCCCAGAATCCTCACCTTTACTCCCCTGAGCTTGAGAGATGTGTGGTCTTGCCATCTTTCTCATTCTCTCTGGGCACAATCTTTAACATTTCTTTAGTGGAGTTAATGCCTTTAACAATTGCAACTTCTTAGGCCCAGTTTTATGACCACTTTTCAAGTCCCAAGTTTTTCAAATATTTTGTTCCTGATTATCACAGTATATTTGGCTAAAAGCCGCCAGCAATATTCATGCCACTGCCTGAATACTATGCTGTCTAGACATTTCTTTTGCCAGATTTAAGAAGTCCATCTCTTTAAAAATCATCGTCACTGAAAGTGTCAGGACACGGGCAAAACTCAGAAAACTTCCCAGTCAGAACATAACACAGGTGGCCTTAACTCCAAATTCCAACAGTGTCCTCCTTTTCCTCTGAACCTTCTTGAACCTTGTCTTCATTGTCCGTGGTCCTATTGGCATTCTGGTCGGAGCTCACACCAGAATCTGCCATTAAGCCCTGCTTAAAACAACCTAAAGCATTTCCAGCTTGCAATGCTAAACATCTCAAAATTCCTGCCACCAATTCCAAAAAGCTCAAAAAACTTCTGAACCACATGGTCAGTTTAGTCACATCAGTGACCCCACTCCTGGTATCAGTTTCTGTTTTAGTCAGCTTTTTCGTTGCTTTTAAAAGACCCAACCAGAACAACTGGAGGTAGACAAATTTATTTGAGGGCTCATAGTTTCAGAGATCTCAAGCCCTTAGATGGCTGGCTGTATTCCTCAGGCCTCCAGGTGAGCAAAACATCATGCAGAAGACTAGCAGAGGGAAGCGGCTCAGGTGATGACCAAAGAGCGGAGACTCCACTTGCCAGATGTAGATACCTACCAACTCCTCCAGCTGCACCCCACCACCCTTAGTCACCCTTCCCTCGGTCCCATCGGGTGACTACTCACTGACTGGGTGAAGGCTCTTGAGCCCATCATTTCTCTGAACCTTCTTGCGTTGTCTCACATGAGTTTGTCGGGGGCACCTCACATCCGAGCCATGACACACTTTCTCTTCAGCTACAGCTTACAGCTTGCTCAGGGGAAGGCCAGAGACCCTGCTATTATGGCTCCCAAGTATTGGGCAGGTTTCTAGGGGCTTTCCGGTGTCTCCTACCCGCAGCAGCCCACCACCTGTCTTGGGCTGGGCACTTGCCTGGCTAGCATGTGGTCAGTGCTGGACATGATCACTCCTGCTTCTGATCGCTCCCAGAGTGCTGGGAGCTGTTGGCGAGAGCCTGTGGCCACTGCGGCCTGGGAGGTCTGACAAGCTGCAGGTTGCACAGACCTGAAAGATGGTCAGAAACATTGATGCAGAAGGGAAGGACCAGGGAGTCTGGGTGGCAGGCGCATCCGGGCCACTTTTCCTTTTTTCTTCTTTTTTTTTTGGTGGGGGGGGTATTGGGGATTGAATGCAGGAGTTGAGCCACATCCTTGGGCCTTATTTTTTATTTAGAGACAGGGCCTCACTAAGTTGCTGAGGCTGGCTTTGAATTTACATCCTCCTGCCTCAGCCTCCCGAGCCATTAGGATTACAGGCATGGCCACCACACGTGGCGTTATCTTGGTCTTCTTGTAGTGCTGCCCTAAGCTTTGAACTTGCATGGGAACTAAAAATACCCCCATAACAATCTTGAGCAGACCTCCCGGTTCATGGTGGGAGCCCCCAGCTCACTCAAGGAAGGCAGCTCCCTGAACTCTGACCCTTCTGACCTCACTCCTGCAGAAGCCCCCGGTAGGCGAGGAATAGGTCATTGAAGGGGACAGGCCAGACTGGCAGCTGATGGACTCTCACCCTGTTTAAGATTTTAAGTGGCCAGGCACATTGGCACATGCCTGTAATCCCAGCAACTTCGGAGGTTGAGGCAGAAGAATTGCAAGTTAGAGGCCAGCCTCAACAACCTAGCAAGGCCCTAAGCTTAGCTTAGATACTTAGCAAGACTGTATCCCAAAAAGTGAAAAGGGCTGGGATGTGGCTCAGTGGTTAAGTGCCTTCTTTGTGTGTGTGTGTCTGTATGTGGTGCTGGGGATTAAACCCAGGGCCTTGTGCATGGGAGGCCAGCACTCCACCAGCTGAACTGTATGCGCAGCCTGCCCTGCCCCTAGGTTCAATTCCTGCTACCAAGAAAAAAGGGATTTTAAGTGTGAGGGAAGGAGTCAGCAGGGGAGGTTTGGGTGCTGGGGGTCTTGCTTGGCTCTCACGAGCAGACTCCCATGCACCCTGCCCAGGGGCTGCTGTTCTGGGTTTAGGTGCAGCCATCATATACAGGATCAGGTGGGGGGGTTTCAGAATTGCCATTTCAAGCATCCCTTGGCACCTGTCCGGGATTGGGTTGAGGACCCCCAACTCACTCTCCTGTGATAGCCCCGTCTTTGCTGCGTAGAACCCACACACGGACTTCTGAGTCCTCCCTGGATGACAGGTAAGGCCTGGTGTGGCCGGCCATGGTGCACAGCCACACAGGAGACTGAGACAGGAGGACCGTGAGTTCAAGGCCAGCCTCAGTAACTTCACCAGGGCTGAGGGGGCAGCACAGTGGTAGAGTGCTTATCCAGCTGAGGCAAGGCCCTGGGTCTGCTTTCTGGAACCACCAGGAGGGGGACCCAGTGCAGTGCTGTGCAGGTTGCCGCACTGCATGTTCAGGAACAGAGGCCAGGAAGTCGGGGCTGGTGCAGATGCAGGTTTCTGTTTCTGTGTCTTCGGCACGTGGTGCCTGCAAGTGGGGTGAGTGTGCCTTAGTCTTCTGGGTTGCAGTTGCTGGCCCCACAGCCGTCCCCCGTAGGGTCACTGAGCCAGGTGCAGTAGGGCACACCTGTCCTCCTGGCAGGAGGATGATCCCAAACTCAAGGCCAACCTTTGCAACACGGTGACATCCTCTCAAAAAAGTAGGAGAAGGGGGGGGGGTAGCACAGTTGTGGGTCACTTGCCCAGTGTGCATGAAGCCCTGGCTTCCATCCAGAAGACTGAAGAAAAAATCTTTTTTGAAATGTTTTTTAGTTCTCGATAGACATAATCTTTATTCATCTTTTGTGTGTGGTGCTGAGGCTCGAACCCAGTGCCTCCCACGCAAGATGCCGGCGCTGTGCCACGGAGCTACAGTGCCACCCCAAGTTTTCTGTATGATCACATAAAATGGGACCTCCTTCCTGAGCCTGCTGGCCCCGCGGGCAGGTGGCTGCTGTGAGGGACAGCACAGCGGGAAGGGTCTCGTTTTTCAGCCCGGGATACGGTCACTTGTCACTCAAGAGTGGAGTGAAGAACTGGAACATAGAGGCGTGGGGGGCCCAGCCCCAGGCCAACCGGAGTAGAGACAGGAGCCTGGGTGGGCGCCGGGGCAGGTGGGCGCAGGCAGGCCAGCACACCGCGTCCTGGGGGAGTGGGGCCTTCACCCTGAGGCCCCAGACCCAGGGCCTCACCCCCCTGGAACCACACCTCCCACCCTGTTAGTAATTCCTCCGCCCACCAAGGACTGTGTGTGAATATTCATGGTCACGTCATTGGAATGCATCGTTAATAACCCTGTGAATGTGGGTGGCGGAGGGGCCTTCCTGTTGTTTGGCATTTCTAGAAGGGTTGGGCGAGGGCCAGTCTCTGCATTCCAGAAAGTGTGGAGCAGGGTCTGTTGCCTTGCCAGGGGCTTTCTGCCTTTGTGGGGACCCCAGGACCGCCCCACCATCACCAGACCCTGGGTGCCCGGGCTCAGCCTGGCGGCAGTTTGGGGTGCATCGCAGGTGCCCTTGGGGAGGTGTGTGGAGGGTCGTCAAGGTACCAGGCTCCTTCGGTTGACCCTTCCTTCCAGGAGCCTGCCCCCCACCCCAAGGCCGCGTCCCAGCCCAGGCCCTTCCCTGTCTGTAGTCACTGGAAGTATTAGATTTGAACAAAATCTAATGGGATGTGAATATTCATTAGTTTGACCAATTAATATGCATAATCATGCAAATTAGACAGCAATTAAGCAAGAGAGCTCCAGGGGGCTGGTAGTGGGGACTGAGGCGAGAGCTGGTCTGCGTGGAGTCCCCACTGTAGCCCTCTCCTCACTCTCTCTGGTGGTGCCAGGAGCACCCCAGTCCTGCTGTGTGTCACCAGCCCTGTTCCCAGAAGAGGGAGGCTGAGGCCCAAGGTATGGCTGCAGCCAGGCCAGGGGTCCCGGGGCTGCTCTGTGTGCCTCCCACGGGGAGGAATGAGCCTCAGGGAGCCAGGCACCCTGGGCTGCCCCTGCCCTCCTGGGCTGTTGTCCCTGGGGAGATAAGGGCCCCGCCCCGCCCCACCCTGGGACAAGGTCCTGTGGCCTGGCGGCTTGGCACCTGCCTGGGCCTGGTGGTGCCTCTGGGCTCCTGCCTGAGGCCTGGGCTTGTGTCTGGCTTGGAGCCGTTTCTCCTCCCCTGGGTCAGGTCCCACCTTCCCTGGGTCAGCGCAGAGCTCAAAGCCCTGCAGGGCAGCCTTTGTTCAGATCCCACGTGACAAGGCGCCTCTGCAGAGAGAGTCCACGTAGGACCGAGGGGGGTCCTGGGCTGGGGGAGAAGCTAGCATAGCAGTGGGGCCCCGGGTCTTGACGATGGGCAGGAGTTTGCTGGGAACGACAGGTGGTAGAAGTGCTACCGAGTGGCAGCCCTGAGCCCACCAAGTTCCCAGGATTCCAGGGCGTTGGCTGTGAGGTGAGCCCCTGGGTCCGTGTGGCCCTCCCCAGAGACATTGGGCACTGCAGGCTAGAGCCAGCAGGTCTGAAGTGGCCCCTGACCACCTCTTGTCCTGCAGGCCTCGAGGACCGGCCCAGCTCAGGGTCCTGGGCCACCAGTGACCAGAACAATTCCTCCTTTGACCCCAGCCGGGTGAGGATCCCCTGTAGCCCACGACCCTGGGTCTCCCTCCCCTGAGTGAGGGGTGGGTGAGGAAGCTGGGGCTGGGTGGGAGGGACGTTGATGGGGGGCTCTGAGGTGCTGGGTGGCGTCCTGGGCCTCACCCCAGCCGTCTCCTAGGCCTACAGTGACGGCACCCACTTCAGCGAGTCCCACGGCAGCCTTTCTTCGTCCACATTCCTGGGACCCGGACTTGGAGGTGAGTGGCTAGTCAGGTGGACTGGTGGCAGCCTCAGGACTGATCAGGGCACTGGACCCCTCCTGCTGGCTCTGTGGGGCAGGGGCCTGTGGCGGTGCCCACAGCAACAGGTGTGGGAGTTAGGTGTGGGTCTTGGCCACTTGGGAAGGTGGTGCGAGGCCCCAGCAGCCAGAGTGGACAGAAAGTGGCCTTCAGGCCTGCGCTTCGGCCAGGTGCTGACCAGGGCTCTGTCATGGGGGGATTCTTAGGCTGCAGCTAGCACGGCTGTCCCGTGGGGCTGGGTCTGGAGGCAGTCTGGTGACAGGTCGAGGCCCAAGGAGAGCCGGATGTGCTGCTGGCCTCTGGTGGGGACTGCTGCATGAGCTGCTCGGCCTCATGGCCAGGGGTACAGCTGGGCACCCCCACCTTGTCCCAGCCAAAGGCTGCGAGGCCTGGCCCGTTGCGTGACCTGGGGTGGCCCTGCACCTGCAGCACACTGGCTTCCCCTCTCCCTCTTCCTCCTCCTGGCCTCCTCAGCTTCCTGCTGGTGTGAGCAGGGCTGCGGGCAGTTCCCACGCGGGCAGCAGTGTCCAGAGCCCAGCTGGGTCCTGGCCGGGTCCTGCCTCCCCTGCCACTTGCCCTCTCACAGCTGTGAACTTGGGCAGGGCAAGTGGGCTCCCAGGAACCCCACCCCAGGGTTCCTGTTGAGGAGCGGAGCAGGCCCCGGACAGCACCTGGCGCATCTGGAGCATGGCGCTCTCACCCGCTGCCCCTGGTCACTGACCTGGCACCTCTTCCCACGAGTCTAGGAGATGTTCTTTTACAGAAGTCAAGGGGTTTTGTTTTCTCCCAGTTGTAGATAATTAACCTCAGTGGACAAGTGTTCTGACTGCTTTTTGAGAAGGTTCTTACTGACCCTGCCTCCCACTCCTGCAATCAGCCATTTTCTGTGTCCAGTTTAAGCGCAAGGGGAACTTAGATGGCTCAGGTGCCGAGTATTCCAGGGACGCTGCTTCAGGCGAGGCTGGATCCAGGCATCCGTGCAGTGCCGGAGCCTGTGCGGGGGGTGGCTCTCAGTCCCCTACAGAGCTCCAGACTTTGCCTGCCTCTTCTCCCGGTGGCTTGACGCAGCATCCAGGGTGGTGCCTGTGGCTAAGTGGGGCTCACATGCTGGTTTACAGAGGGACCACTGGCCAGCAGGCTGGGCTGCCCCCGAGCTGGCTGTGGGAGCCGCAGGCCTGGGTGCTGGCCTAGTGGGCATCGTGCACACAGCACAGGTCCCTGACGGATCTGCCACTGGCGTCCCAGGGAGGTGGCACCCTAGCCTTGAAGTGAAGGGCCCTGAGCCAGGGAAGCATGAGGCGGTGGAGTTCAGCACTGTCTCCCAGGCTGGCGGCAGCAGCTCCAGTTGTCAGGAGGCTCCGCCCCCTGCGTGCGCCAGGTGCCCTGGGCCTGCTCTAGAGCTGGGTGCCTGCGTTCCTCGGGGTCCGCCCCAGTGACCTCCTTCCCCTGCAGGCAAGGGCGGCGAGCGAGGCGCCTACGCCACCTTCGGGAGAGATGCTGGTGTTGGCAGCTTGACTCAGGTGAGGGGTGCAGGGTGGCCGGCCGAGCTGCCCTGTCCAGAGCCTGTGCTCGGCTCGACCCTCCCCGGCCCCTTGTTTGGGTTCCTTGTCTCTGGGCCTGGTGGGGCTGCTGGTTGTGGGTGGGGGCTCTTCTCCATGGCTCCCCACTTAGGGTCTAAACCAGGCCAAGCCACCCCCAAACCTGGCCGCCTGTGCCACTCACAGGGGTAGCCCACCCAGGGGTTGCCCCAGCCCAGATGAGAACCTCACCACCTGGTTCTCATGTGAGTGAGGGCAGCAGGGCCCGGGGCCAGTTCAGTGGTCCCAGCCTGGCCTCCCTTCTCTGTCCCCTGGGAGACATCTATCCCCACACCCCCAGGCATTTCATTCTTGTCCCCACCACGTCCTCCCCAGTCCCAGGGTATAGCCTGGCCTGTCTGAGGTGGCTCCCCTAAGCTGCTGGACACCAGCCAAGTGCAAGGGTCACACCTGCAGGCCTGCCAGGCCCCACAGGGCCCTGTATGGTGGGGACAGCCTGCAGCGTTACTGCTGAGAGCAGAGCCTGGCAGAAGTGGGTTGCGAACCAGGGGCCAGGGCAAACAGGAGGCTCCTTGGTGGCCTGATACCCCAGGGACAGAAGTCCATCTCGACCCAGTGTGCAAGAACCAAGCTGTTGGGGTAGGAAAGAAAGGACACAGGAAGAATGACTCCCAGGCCCAGCGGTGCCCAGCCCAGAGCCAGAGCGGGTGGCCATCGGATGCCAACAGCCTTGAGCCATGCCCACAGCTGCAGTCCCTGGTGCCTGTGTTGCCCAAGCCAGGTCCCCAGACAGCAGGAGAGCCCCCTGCCCCCAGGGCTGGGCCACCCCAGACGTCTGAGTGACTTTGACCTTTTGTAGTTGATGGGTATCTAACTGGCGTTGGCATGGGGAGTGGACAGTGACTCTGCCTCCTGCTGTCCCTGCAGGCCGGCTTCCTGCCTGGTGAGCTGGCCCTCGGCAGCCCCGGGCCACTGTCGCCCCCTGGCAGCAAGGGCAGCTCCCAGTATTATTCCTCCTACCCCAGCAACCCTCGGCGGAGAGCTGCGGACAGCGGCCTGGGTGAGTGGGCCGGCCAGGGCCTTGGAGGGCAGTAGCCAGGGCGATGCCAGATCCTGACTGGGGTCTGGGCACGCAGGGTGGGAGGCACAGAGTGGGCCTCCCTCTGCCTGAGGCCACGGACACTGGGCCATGGCTCCCCAGACAGACTGGGGGCCGCTTCCCAGGACCCTCCAGACTGCTGGTCTCCATGGGTCCTGGGCCTCTGTTCATGCCTCTCTGTCTGAGTGGCGCTGGAGATGGGGCCCAGGACCCGCGTGCTGGGCAGGCGCCTGCCACTGAGCCACCTGTCCTGGAGCGTTTTGCTGGATTGATTGTTCTCCAGCCCGCGTGGCCCAGCCGCCCACGTCCACACAACAGGTGGACCTGGGCCCCTTTGAGCCTTCAGCACTGTGCCTGGGGACACTGAGTCAGCCAGACCCAGGGCTGTCCTGGGCCCTGTGGGCAGCACAGGAGCTGGGGTCAGTCGCAGGGTGCACAGCAGTGGTTCTGGCCTTCGCTGCCTGCAGGTGTCCTGCAGGTGGAGAAAGTGCCCCGAGTGCCTTGCACACTCACAGATGCTGCCGGGTGGGTGAGTGTGCACGGAGCTGGGGCCACAGTGTGGCTGAGAGGGACGGCCTGGCACTTCAGGTGTGTGCCCCGCCAGACTCCTTGCCCACTGCTGTGGGTTTCTGCATCTTTAAACTCGTGTGGGTGGACTTGAGGCCCCTTCTTTCTGGCAGGACTGGGGATTGAACCCGGGTGCCGTGCCGCGAGCTGGCCCCAGCCTCACAGTCTTGGTTGGTCCTTTCACCCAGGCTGGCTTGATACTTGCCATCCTGCTGCCTCAGCCTCCTGAGTTGCTGGGGTGACAGGAGTGACCAGGTGTCCAGCCAAGGTGTTTGACTTTACCAAATGGGTGACCTGAAGACCTCTGCTCCAGGGCAGGAGCTGCTCCATACCGGTCCCCAACAGTGACAAGGTGTCCAAGGGGCAGGAATGGTCATTGAGGGGCATTTCTCATTTCTCTCTCTCAACAGAGGTGCAGCCCAAGAAGGCCCGGAAGGTTCCACCTGGTCTTCCTTCCTCGGTGAGTGGCGGAACAGAGGGAACCCCACTTGATGAACGCCCTTCCTTGGCAGCCAGACCTTGTGAGGTCCTGAGCTGTGCGTGCCTCTGCAGCCCGGAGCACAGCGTGAACACGTGTGGCCCGAAAAGCTACCCTAGGGCCCAGCCCTGGCCACAGGCCTCCAAGGGACAGTGGTCTGAGGCCTCTGTTCCAGTCTTGGCCTCACCTGGCAGAGGAGGGCAGGTTCCTGGCGAGGCCCCCTGGGCATGTGTGGGGCTCTGGGAGCCAGGCAGGAAAGTCCTCCTGGGCGCTTTCTAGGGCCTGTCCACCCTATCTGCCCTGCATCCCCACCCGCTGCCCGGTGGTTGGCTGGAGGCCAGGGCAGCAGATGGTGCGGGCCGGCCGCCCCCTGCCGGGCCCCTGCGTCGTGTCAGGCTGGAAGGAGAGGTGTGTGCCATTCCCTGCACCACCCAGCACCTCTGCCGGGGCCGGCCAGCACCGGGCACCACCACCAGTGGCTGCACCACCACCAGTGGCTGCACCACCACCCTGGTCAGCATGAGCAGAGGCCAGGCACCTGCTGCCCTGGCCCAGGGCCCTCCTTCCTTGTCGGGCCTATAACTGGGGTGGGGGCAAGCAGAGGGGACACAGGGAGGGAGGCCCAGGCATGCAGGTGCCAGGACCTCAGTCGGGCCTGGAGCGCTGGGGCTCTGCTTGGGAGCCACACCACGCGTCGGGGCAGAACGGAGCCCCTGGGGCCCTGGTCCAGCCTCGCTCACAGCAGGTGTCCATGTCTCTGTTGGCCTGAAGTCCAGGAGCACCAGGGGTAGTGGTGGTGGGCCCTTTGCCGTAGCTGCCCTCGGGTGGCCAGACCTGGGGCTTAGGGAGGCCCCGGTATGGAGGACCCTGGCCGGGTGGCAGGAGAGCAAAGGGAATGGCTGGGGGCTTGGCAGGAGCGGAGTTGGCTGCAAAGGTGGCCGGGGCAGGACCAGGGCACCCACAGCTCAGAGCCGCGGGAGGGAGGCTGGACGACCAGTGCCCCTGTCCTTGAACCTGCAGGTGTACCCCCCCAGCTCCGGGGACGACTTTGGCAGGGACACAGCCGCCTACCCCTCTGCCAAGACCCCCAGCAGCGCCTACCCCGCCCCCTTCTACGTGGCAGGTGGGTGGGGCTCGCCCGGGGTGGCTGGGGCCCTCTGTGCCCGTCTCACCTGCGCTCCCCACAGATGGCAGCCTGCACCCCTCGGCCGAGCTCTGGAGCACTCCTGGCCAGGCAGGCTTCGGGTCCATGCTGGGCAGTGGCTCGTCCCCCTTGCCCCTGACACCGGGCAGCAGCGGTCCTGTGGGCAGTAGCACCTTCAGTAGCCTGCACCAGCATGAGCGCATGGTAGGCCTGGTTGGGCTGCAGGCGGGTGGGCGGGAGGGCCTGGGCAACACTGCCTGATCCTCTGCTGTCCCCCAGGGCTACCAGCTGCATGGAGCAGAGGTCAATGGCGGGCTTCCAGCTGTGTCCACCTTCTCCTCAGCCCCCGGAGCGCCTTACAGCAGCGTCTCCAGCCACACGCCGCCTGTCAGTGGGACTGAGGGCCTCCTCGGTACGGCCACCCCCGGGACACGGCCTCCCTGAGCTAGCCCAGCCGGGGATGCCTCGGCGTGGCTGGAGAAACTGGTCCTTAGTCACCATGGCTTCCGCTGTGGGGTGGCCCCAGGGGACATTGGAAGGACCCTGGAGTGGTATCTCCCCCCCCCCCCACAACCAGGGACACAGGGGCTGGGGGCCTAGTTCACTCCAAGTCCTGCTGCGGTCCCCAGGGCCTCACCTCAGCATGGCAGGTGTCATGGGGCCTCCTCACACGGGACACCTGACCTCGAGGCTGGCCCTCGCCTCTTTCCACCCACAGGCTCCCGTGGGACCACGGCCGGCAGCTCTGGGGATGCCCTTGGGAAGGCGCTGGCCTCGGTGAGGCATGGGGCCCGGGAGGCGGGCTGGGGACGCTGCCGGCCAGCCTCTGACCCCCGCTCCTCTGCTGCACAGATCTATTCCCCGGACCACTCCAGCAGCACCTTCTCACCCAGCCCCTCGACCCCTGTGGGCTCCCCGCAGGGCCTGCCGGGTAAGTGGGGGCCTGGGCCCACAGGTCACGGGTTTGCTCCCCTGGGGTCTCGCAGCCTCGGGGATGGGGCCGGATGGGGCAGAGCCTGCTGTGAGCCGTGCCCTGAGCAGGCCAGGAGGGCTCCCTGGAGGTGGACTGCAGGTGTCCTCGAGCACAGGAGAGGCCCTGTGTGAATGAGGCCCAGAGGTGGCACCTGGCGGCTCACACTGCAGCCACCAGGCGGGTGCAGAGGGTCTGCGTCCAGGAGCTAGGCCACCCTCTGGCTCAGACCCATGCCCGCTGTTGTTTGCTGTCCTGATGGAGAGCAGGTGGTGCCAGCTGTGGCCCGTGCCACCTCTGTCCTTGCTCAGTTGTGCCCAGCATCAGCTGGGTACAAGAGGAAGTGAGTGCTGGGGCCTTCTGGCTGGCCTGGGTGGTTGTGCCAACATTACCCCTGGTCCTCGCCTCTGCCTGTGAGAAACCTCAGGAACCCAGGCTTTTCCTGGACCTGTGCAGTCTCCTGGAGCTAACCACTTCCCCTACTGCTGCTGGAGCTCAGAGCATGTGGGGCAGGATATGGAGGAGCCTCCCTCCCAGGCACTGGCTGCTGATGGAAGCTGGTGGGCTTGGTGGGCAGCTGGCCAGGGCCCGGTGGGGCCAAGATGCCCTCCCTGTGCTTTTGTTTGCATAGGGCATCCCCAAGTGGCCACCCTGAGCCTTAGAGGATGCCCAGCTGTGGGGAATGCCCCTTCCCCAGGGCTGTGGCTCCCTGTGTCCCAGGACACCCTGATGCTTGTCCCCCATCCACACATCTCCTGCCCTTCCAGGGACGTCGCAGTGGCCTCGAGCAGGGGCCCCCGGTGCCTTATCGCCCAGCTATGACGGGGGTCTCCCCGGCCTGGTGAGTGACCCTGCCTTGCCATGGGGGTGGGTGGCCTGTCTGTCCTGTCCCCAGGCAGCAGGACTGCAGGGGACAGCAGCCCTTTGACCAGGAGGTGCTTGTGAGGAAGGGTCTGGGCTAGAGGTGGGTGGAGCCCACCAGTGTGCAGAGCTCCTGGGCAGGACCGCAGCGGCCCCTCACGCCCTCCTTGTGCCCCACAGAGCAAGATGGAAGACCACCTGGACGAGGCCATCCACGTGCTTCGCAGCCACGCCGTGGGCACAGCCAGCGACGTACATGGGCTGCTGCCTGGCCCCGGGGCACTGGTCTCTGGTTTCGTGGGCCCCTTGCCACTGGGTGGTCGGCACGCTGGCCTGGTGAGCCTCCGGCAGGGTTGGGGGGTGGGGCTGGGGCCACCCACCTTGACGGCACCCCTGCCCCGTCTGCAGGTGGGGGGCAACCACCCTGAAGACGGACTTGCGGGCAGCACCAGCCTCTTGCACAACCACACTGCTCTGCCCAGCCAGCCTGGCACCCTGCCTGACCTTCCGCGGCCGCCTGACTCCTACAGTGGTGAGTCCAGGCACCAGACTGCTTGTTCCCCCACCCCCACCCCGCTGCTGTCCTCTGCAGTGCGGGCTCGGGTAGTCCAGGGACGGTGCTGCCAGGGGCCAGGCAGTCTCCCCAGCCTGAGCAGAGCTGTAGTGTGGCCCTGTTGCCCTGCCAGATGTCCACGGTGGCCACGGATGCAGGATTCCAGGGCCCCGTGTGCTGCTGAGGACGCTGTGGCAGGAGGTTGGACCTGGCACTCAGAGGGCGGGGGGCTTGCATTGCTCCTCAGGTGGGACTCCTGCGGGCATCTGGGGACACAGGCTGCTGGCGGGTGGTGTTGGGGGGAGCAGGGCTGGCACAGGCCTCTCAGCACATGACGTGGCGGCCCTGCCTTGACCACCTGGGTACCCGGTACTGTTGTGGGCAGTGAGCGGGAGACTGGGGAACAGACCAGGTGCGGGCCGAGTGCGGGCAGGACTGTGAAGGCTGGGGCCCGCCAGGCTGCTGGAGCCCAGGAAGGGAGGACCTGGGCAGCTCTTCAGGACTGGACCTGCTTGGGATTCAGGGGCGCCCTCCGGTGGCCATGTCATGGGCGTGGCCAGGGAACCACCCAGTGTGTGCCCACAGTGCTGGGGTAGCCCTGGCCTTAGTCCCACCTCCCCAGGGTCCTGTCCTGCCCTTCCCTGGGTTTTTTGAACCCCAGGACATTTCCACAGCTGCCATTTCAATTGCAGCATCTCAGGGAGAGTCCAGGGTGGAGGCCCTGAGACCAGGCACTCTGCTGCCCTAGTGTTTGAACACCGCGGCCATGGTGTCGTAGAGGCTTGGTCTGCACCTGGTTCCTGGCGTGCCTGTCCACTTCTTCAAACAGGTGCCAGCCTCCGATCCATGCACGGCACGTCCCAATGTGCAGCTCCATTCTTGCCTCACCGGGTTGAACGGTGTTTCTTGATTTGGTGAAGGAGGCTCCCTGGGCTGGGGACACGGCTCAGCTGGCAGAGTGCTCGCCTCGCATGCCCACAGCCTGGGTTCCACCCCAGCTCCACAGAAGGGGAGAACAGGGGCAGCTCTGCCTGCAGAGCCCGTCTGGGCTGGGCCCCTGTTTTCTGGACTTGTCCTCCCATTGCATTGACCCCAGGGCGCTCTGCGTGTTTTGGAGAGCAGTCCATTACTGGCTATGCAGGTCATGCATGTTGTCTGCCTGTGACACTTTCATTCTGGTGTATTCTGGTCATTTTGAGCCGGGTCCCCTGGTGCCTGCCTGTCTTCTCATTGTCTGGGCATCTGAGGCAGGGAGAGAGCTCAGGCCCAGCCCGGCCATGCAGGAAGACCCACACACACACACACACACACACACACACACACACACACTCACACACACACACACACACTCACACACTTCTAAACGTGGATACCGTTCAGTGTGCGGGCTCGGGGATTCTGCAGTGCTAGGTGGGACCGAGTGCACTGCCATCCCTCTACATTGCAGAGGCTGACCTCCCGCTGTCAGGCTGCGCCCGCGCCCGCCTGCTGATGCTGTTGGAGGAGCTCTTCTGGTGTGCCCTCTGGCAGCTCAGCTGTTACCAGTGGCCTCTGTGCGAGGACGGCGTGAAAGCCCTGAAGTGCCTCCCCCTGTTTTTCATTAAATAATGATTTCCTCCCCAAAAAAGCTCTTTAGTTGGCTTTTTGTTGGTTGGTTAGGATGCTAGGGCTATGCCCCAGGGCCTCGCGTGCTGGGCAAGCGCTCCACCACGAGCTGGCCGCCGCTCCAGGATTCCCCAGACCTGTTCACCTGCCCCCTCCTGAGAGTCCTGAAGCCCCGTTTCCCCAGGCGGCTCTGTTCTGGTGGAACTGGTGCCTCTGGTGTGGGTAGAGGCCCAGCTCTGGATGATTGATTGGTGTGTCGCCGTTTTCTGTTTTTTTGTTGTGGTGGTGGTCATTGTCATTGTCGCTGTTGTTTTTCCTTGAGATCAAAGACCTATGACAGGAGCGTCAAAGGGGCTGGTCAGGTAGTCTTGGAGGCCATTACTGGCCGGGCCACAGCCTTTGATGCCAGGCCTATTGCAGGACTTGGGCGAGCAGGAGCTGCGGTGGTCACCGGCGAGATCAAGCGCGAGGAGAAGGAGGACGAAGAGAACACTTCGGTGGCGGACAACTCCGAGGAGGAGAAGAAGGAGCTGAAGGGCCCCCGCACGCGGACCAGGTGCCAGCCCGCCCCGTCCCTTGCCGCCCCCGCAGGACGCTCCGCGCACACGCACTCGGCAGCGCACACGCACTCCAGCGCACACGCACTCCGCCCACCCGAGGGTCGCGGGCCACGCCCGCCCCCTCCTCACTGTCTCCCTTGGCCCCCGGCCCCCCTCCCCCGTAGCCCAGACGAGGACGAGGACGACCTTCTCCCCCCAGAGCAGAAGGCCGAGCGGGAGAAGGAGCGCCGGGTGGCCAATAACGCCCGCGAGCGGCTGCGGGTCCGGGACATCAATGAGGCATTTAAGGAGCTGGGGCGCATGTGCCAGCTGCACCTCAACAGTGAGAAGCCCCAGACCAAACTGCTCATCCTGCACCAGGCCGTGTCGGTCATCCTCAACCTGGAGCAGCAAGTGCGAGGTCAGTGGGGCGCGGCCACCAGCGCCCAGCGCGCCGCCCCCTCCCGCGCTCCGCCCTTGCTCGCTCTCCCTTCCTGGCGCCAACCCTCCCTTCGCGGTGACTTCCTAGTCACCACCCTCGCTTCCTGGAGCCACCCCCTGCAGCCAGCCCCTTGTTCCCTGCAAGGACCTTCCCCCTGCTGACCCCAGGGTCCAGTCCTGGGATGGGAGGGTCGGACTCTTGGACTCGGGTCGAGCAGACCTGGGTATTTTGCTCATGGCTGTCTCCTTAGCCCAGGGGCCACAGCCCACCCTACCCCCTCCTCAGGAAGCCTAGAGCCTAGCTCTCAGGGCCAGCGTGCCCTGGAGCCCAGAGGCCAAGCTGGCATCTAAACCACTCTTGGCCATTTGGCTTAAGCAGATGAGTCCTTGACCCCACTCCTCTGGCTCAGTTTCCCTGTCTGCAGGGGGGCGGCCACCAGGGCTGGGTGAGGAAGGTGAAGGCCCATCCCATTCCCAGTGGCCCAATGCCCACTGCTGCTGGCAGCTGCTTCCCTAACCTCTTCTGCTCCTGCGTGGCCCTGTTAACCCTTTCTTTCCTGCAGCACTGTCGCTTGGACCGGAGCCAGAGTCCCGGCCCGGCCTCTGTCCCCTCAGCTCTGAGTTTCCACGTCTCCATGGCGGTGTGCACGTCCTGCCCTCGTGCCCAAGCCCACCTCTCTGCTCTCTGCCTCTTGCTGTCCCCTCCACCCCAGCCCTGCGTCCTCTGCTCCCCACTGGTGGCCCCTCCTCACCTCGCACTTGCTGCCCAACCCCAGGATGGCCGTGGCTGCAGCCCAGAGCCTTTCCTCTCCCCAAGCCTGCCAGGCCTGTGGGAAGGAAAGGACCAGGGCTTGCCAGCCTCTGGTTCAGTTTGGTCTGCGCGCTTGTCCTGGGCCCCAGGCCGCTGCCTCCCCAGGGATCCACCCAGGCCCCAGGAGGCAGGGGGCAGGGAGGCAGGGAGTGGGGGAGGGCAGCCCTCCCCCAGAGGAGCAAAAAAGGCCTTCAGACTCAGGCTCCCTGCTCTTGATGTCGGGGGGCCGCGCCTTCCTCTGTTTGTCTCAGCCAGTCAGAGCAGCAGGGTTCATGGGTGATTGGCACCCACTGTCCTAAGAAGGAAACCAAGGCGTGGGAAGTGAGGTCTCGGGTCCAGACCACACAGCGCTTTGGGTCTGGGCCAGGACTGCGCCCTGGCAGGTGGTCATCTGGTCTGCTCCAGACTCTGGCATGGCGAGGGGCCCAGTGCTAAGCCGGGTGCCCTCTGGCCCAGGAACTTGGAACCCCTGCTTCACCCAGAGGCAGGTCCTTTGAAGGGCTCAGAGCTCAGGGCCCCTCCGGCCCAGCCTGGGGCAGCCAGAGTCCACCAAGGGAACACGCGCATTTCAGGGGCTTTTTGGAGTTGGGGGGATCTCAGGGTGGACTGTTTCACTTCCCTTGGGCTGACCCCCTGGGCAGGCCAAGCTGTGCTAGTGCGCCATCACCCAGCAGGCACTGCTCTTGTGGGAAGATCGTCGTCTTGGGAGGAGCGGCCAGGAGGGGTGGTGGAGCAGCCAGGGTTCAGTGTCCTCAGCCAGGGCCTCCCGTCATGTTGGTAGCTGGGGACAGTCAGGCCTTGGTCCTTCTCCACACACAGCCTAGACTCCAGTTGGGTCTGAGGGGCACAGCCACAAGCCTCTGAGGTCACACCCCTGTGGGTGTGAATACACTGCCCTCCACCACCAGCAGCCATCACCCACATGCCGTCCCACACTAGCTGTTACCACACGAACACCGTCACCCTCAGCTACACCAGCATCGTCACCCTCACAGCTGTGCACCAGTAGCCTTCGCCTGCCCTATGCCAACACCAGGTGTCACCTGCGCCAGGCCAGCACTGGCCTGTAAAACACACACACACACACACAGCCAGCTGCACCCTCTCCACACCTGGCCCTACCCGGCCTGCCCAGGCTGGACACTAATAGAGGCCCCGGTGCTGTGACCCAGCAGTACAGAAGAGGTGCTGTCCTTGGAGGAGAAGGACCTGAGGGACCGGGAGAGGCGCATGGCCAATAACGCGCGGGAGCGGGTGCGTGTGCGGGACATTAACGAGGCCTTCCGGGAGCTGGGGCGCATGTGCCAGCTGCACCTCAAGTCGGACAAGGCGCAGACCAAGCTGCTCATCCTGCAGCAGGCCGTGCAGGTCATCCTGGGCCTGGAGCAGCAGGTGCGAGGTAGGACCCCAGGCCGGCCTCCCCCCCTGCAGACCTGGGTCCTGGGCAGGCCTGAGCCCGCGGCCCTCCTGTGGCCGCAGCAGGACCCTGCCGTCCCCGACACCTGGACTCCTGGTCTCGGCAGCCCCTGCACCCCTGACGGCCCTCTCACCCAGGAGACAGAGGCGTGCAGGCCCTGCCCACCCCTGCAGTGCTCGCGGCCCTCTGGGGACCCTCTTCCCACAGCCCTCTCCCTCTCCCCAGAGCGGAACCTGAACCCCAAGGCGGCTTGCCTGAAGCGGCGAGAGGAGGAGAAGGTGTCGGGCGTGGTCGGAGACCCCCAGATGGTGCTCTCAGGCGCCCACCCTGGCTTGAGTGAGGCCCACAACCCTGCCGGGCACATGTGAGGATGGCCCCGCTGGACGAGGGACCAGCTCACTCTCCTACTCTAGGTTTGGGGTGCATGGAGCAACATTGCCACCCTTGAGCCAGGAGCACCCACCGGGCTCCGAAGGGGATGCCTGGTGGCCCTGCCTGCTCCACCCCTGGCTGCCCACTGCCTGCTGCAGATCCAGAAGTCCATCTTGGCTCCGTGACGGGCCACAGGAGCATTGGTGGGGGGAGTTGAGCGAAACCAGAAAGCAAGCAACAAAGTACACTTCGTCAGAAAGAAGAAAATTATGCCTTAACTATGTAAAACGTGGAAGAACCGAAACTCTTCACTCCATCGAGGGTGATGCTGTGCAAACCTGGCTTGTTCTTCAGAAGCCACCAGCAAATCGTGCCTAAGCATAATATTTTTTTTAAGGAAAATAAAAAAGAACATTAGTTATGAGATTTTTTTAATGTAGAAGAAAATTAGTAAGGAGGATGCCTTTTTTTTTAAGCTTTCTTTTGCATATGTTTTGTAAGCAATTTTTTTTTTTTTTTTTTTTTTTTGGTATAAAAGTCTTGTCTCGCTGTTTCTAGACGTGAGCAGTGCCTTTTATGATCAACCAGATTATTAAAAGTCCTATCAAGACCAGCGTTGACCTGCGGCTCACCTCCCCACACCCTCTGGCAGCTGTGCTCAGCAGGGCTCTAGAGTGGCCCCTGTGCCTTTCCCCACGGGCTCCCTCCACCTCTCTTCCTCAGGGTGGCTCAACCTGGCTCTCCCCACCTGCCTTATCCCCAAGGCTCTGTGCTGTCTCCCTGGGGACCCAGCACATCTTTAAAATAAGGGATTCCGTGCGGGGGGTGCTGGGGTTGAACCCAGAGCCTTAGGCGTGCAAGCCCATATCCATGTACATGCAACTGAGCCATGTCCCCAGCTTGAAACGGGGTTCTTTGGGACTAATGACATCTTGCATGGAGGCCACAGCCCAGGAGGATGGTGTTGGCAGCCACAGCTTGTTCTCTGGATTGGCAGAGGGGCTGCTGCCTGGGAGTCTGGAACAGGACAAGCTCCCTCCCCACTCTGGCCCTTGGCCACATTACAAATGGCCACCCTGGTGTGGACAGATGGCCGGAGCTTATCCAGGAGTGTGCTATGGCTGCACCAGCTGCCCTCAACCCAATGCTGTGTAGTGAGACGCAGGAGGGTTCCTGTGCCCAAGAAAGTCACCCTGGGGCCCACCTGCCTTCTGGTCCCTCACCCAGGCTCACCATGCACTGTTTCTTGGTCTCCTGTCAGTAGCTGGGGAAACCAGTTGGTCCTGGCTGGCATGGGACTGTCCTGGGTCCAAAACAGCATCTCAGCCCCCCCAGTCCCAGACGTGTCACTTGTCCAACCATGGGGTAACCTGCTCCTGCACAGGCCTTCTGGAACCCAGTTGTCTGCATTCTGCACACCAGCATCCTGGGTACCCCCGATGGCTCCTGAGACCGCTGGGGACCTGGGCTCCAGGGCAAGGCCTGGCTTGGGGAACTCCCGTGCGCCTTGGTGATTTGGGAGCTCCCTCATGGGAAGCCAGCCTCGGTTTACCCTTTATTTGCCTGTAGTCCTGCCCAGGGGTCCAGTGGGCAGTGCTGAGGAGACCCTGAGGTCTCATCCAATTTCCAAGCTGAGATGAGCTCAGCATGAGAGGAAACACCACGGTGGGAGGGAAGGTCCTCGGCTACAGGTGAGGGCCTCAGCATAACTGGGAATCTTGTTTGGGGGAGCTTTGTTGTATGCTTTTCTATACCAGGTGTTGAACTAGGTGTGATCAGCCACTCAGCCCCAGCCCCAGCCCTTTTAGACCAAGTTGCTAAGCCTGGTTTTGAACTTGCATCCTCCCGCCTCAGTCCCGCCAGCTGCTGGGATAATAGGTGTGCATTTCTAGAATACCTGGCAGAACAACTGGGTTTTAAAAAATGTTTAGGAGCTGGGGTTGTGGCTCAGTGGTACAGCACTTGCCTAGCATGTATGAGGCACATGTTTAATTCTCAGCACCACATAGAAATAAATGAATAAAGTGCGGGGTCAATCAACAACTACAATATTTTTAAGGAAAACAAATTTATAGCCAGGCATGGCATATACCTGGCAGCCCAGCTATGTGGAGGCTGAGGCAGGAGGATCCCAAGTTGGAGGGTTGGAGGTCATCCTGGGGAATTTAGCAAGACCCTATTTCAAAATAAAAAGTAAAACAAGCTGGGGACACAGCTCAGTGGCAGAGCACTTGCCCTGGGCCCAGTACCACAAAAAAAAAACATTGTTTTTTGGCTCAGTTGGCTAGATTATTTGAGATTTTTAAAGGATCCTGTCCTGTTTATAACACCTCTGATGTTGGCCATCCTGAGTCTGTCCAGTGTGATGTGCTGACAGGAGAGAAGGGGTCAGGAGGGTTGGTCTTCAACCCTTGGTGCCCCTGACGCCTACCCCAAGAGAGAGCAGCTTGCCCAGTGGTCCAGTGCTTGTATACCACTGACCCCCCCAGGGAACAGCTGCATCCAAAGCTCTGCAGGGGAGGTGGGAACCTGCACTGGAAAGGAGATTGGGTATCCGGATGCTGGGCTCCAAGCAGAGGATGCGAGTTGCAGAACTCCTGTCTCCCTGTACTGTTGCAGCTGGCTTCTCAGGGGGACCCCTGCCTCTAGCCTCGACCCGTCTGCTGCTCGAACTGTGGGCATGCTCCAGGCATGGTGGCACACGCCTGTGATCCCAGCTACCCAGGAGGCTGTGGCAGGATTGTAAGTTTGAGATCAGCCTGGCTACTTAACAAGACCTGTCTCAAAATAAAAAGCTGGGAATGTGGCTCAGTGACAGGGGCCTGACTAGCACGTGTCTCTCCAGCTTCAATCATCAATACTGGAAGAAAAGGTGGGCCTTGCTATTTCTCCGCTAAAACCTCCCAAGGCTCCCTAAAGCCCCTGAGGGGCGTTTACCGCTTCTTCAGAAGGAGACCCCTGCAAACTACAGGCACAGCCGCTCGAGGAGGCGGGGCTGTAGCGGAGGCTTGTTGGGGCCCTGCGCCAGACTCCTCCACCTTCCGCTGCTTACTGGGGCTCCTGCTGTCTGTGCCCTTCACCGCTGAACTTGACCCGACCCCTTGGAAGGGGTGGCCCCAGGGGCCAGCCATTCGGAGCCTCCTGCCCTCTAAGAGTGAGCCCTGTCTTTACGCACGCTGAGACCGGGACCCGTTTGCTGGAGGGCATTCAAGGTTGCAAATGAAAGTCACTAGGATGAGAACAGGGTCATTCTTCTCGGGACTGGTTCTTCTCTGGTGTGCGGCAAGGGCAGTGCAAGATGCTGAGCAGCTCCGTGCCTCCACTCACTCCATGCCAGGGCACCCCCATCGTGACAGTCACCAGTGTCCCCAGACGGCCCGGAGTCCTCTTGGGACAGAACTGCCTCCGGAGTGAGACTGCTGCCTTCAGGCTTCCTCGTTCAGCAGAGCCAGGAGGAGCGATGCAGGCCTTCAAGAACTGCTGGATCGGGCCGCAGCAGAGCACCCTGCCTGACCCCTGCTCACTCCTTCAGCCAGCACCCTCCCCGTTCCCTCCACAGGCCTCATGCCGGCCTCTACACCCCACCAACGGACACAGTCTTATTCAAGTGCTTCCTAATCCTAAACACCCCAAACCAGGGCAATCGTCCACACTGTGGCAGAGCCTATGGTCCGTTGGCCTGGGGCAGAGGCAGGACCCCGACCGCCAGGGCAGAGCAGGCCAAACCACTGGGTCACTGCCAAACCACCAGGCCCCAAGAGGCCGAGAGCCGGGTCCTCTAGCCTTTCTCCCATTCTATCCAGGTGCTGGGCTTCCTGAAGGAGGCAGGGCTTGGTGACGAGAGCCAGATTCGGCGGCGGGTCCCCCTTCCTCCGGGGTGTGCGTGCACGAGGTGGGGCTGGAAGGCGGGGGTTACTGAGCGCCCTGGCCGGGCCGGGCTCTGGAGGCCGCTGGAGGCAGGGGCGCAAGGCCGGGAGGCTGACGACGAGGAGCACTGGCCGGCTTCGGCTGCGAGGGCCCGAGACTTCCCTGTGCTGCGGGAAGGAAGGCTCCCAGCGTCCTCCAGCCATACCCGCGGGCGGACGGGGCGGGCGGGCGGCTCGGCCGGAGAGCGCTGCCTCGCAGGCACGGGCTCAGGCTCACTCCGCACCAAAGCCGGAAAGCCTGCGGAAAGACTTTCCTCGGGCCTCGAGGCAACAAGTGGATGCACCCTTAGGGCTCTGGGAGGCACGGCCACTCGGCCACAGTCCCTCCCACGGCGAGTCAATGACGACCCCTCCCGCCTGCGAGTGGGTTCAGTGCCCGCCCTCCTGGGCGCGCCTCTTTCCCGTCGGGTCTATTTCCGTCGCTGTAAGTCACAAGCAGATGCTGCGGGGCCCAAAGTCACCGTTCGGCCGCTACAGGACACATTGGAGCCGCAGGCGGCTGCGCAGAAGGGACCCCAACCGCTCCGGTGAGCTCGACCGCCCCCGGCCACGTGGGCCTAAAGCCCCGCCCACCGCGGTCCACCTACCGACGCTCCCCGGAAGTGGCTGCGAATGCCTTCCGGGCCTGCGCGCGCAGCGGTCGGGCGAAGGGCGGCCACGTCTTGGCGCATGCGCGCCGTGGGACACGGTGACCCTGAGCGTGCCGACTGGTAGCGATGCTGTCCCGGTTCCTGGGCCCGCGCTACCTCCAGCTGGCCAAGAACTGGTGAGGACGCCGCCCGCCGGGGCCCGGACCCCGGCCGTGCCGGCGGCCGAGGGCAAACCGACCCCGGACGGGTGGACCACCCGCCTCCGCCCGCGGCCGAGCCGCAGCTGGCCTCGCTTCCCCCGGCCGCGGCGCCCCGGGGCGAACCCGCCTGTCTGCTCCTATTCCTTTATCGGCCCCGTGGCTGCACCCCGGCCTGGCGCACGCTGGGCAAGTCGCCCCACCCTGAGCCGCACCCCAGCCTTTTTTGCGTGTCATTGAGACAGGGTCTTGCCAAGTTTCCCGGGCTGGCCTCGGACGTGCTTCCTCCTGCCCTTTCGATGCTTTTTAATAATGCATGGAACCCACAAGTGCACCTAGCCCTGATCCCGTGTGGGAGGTGGGCAGGGTTGGGGTGACTCCCCTGGGAGCCGGGATGGGGCTGAGCGTTTGGCCAGCAGCCTCAGCGGTCAGCTGGGATGTTAAGAAGCAAGGGTTCTTTCCCGTCAGGGTGTTGGGGCTTCCACAGCTGGACTGCTGAGACTGCTGCGTGTTGGAAGACTGCGCGCATCGGGCTGAGGGCCCAGCCTTTCATCTCTCTGGTACAACTGTCCTATTTCCTGTGCTTGGTCAGAGTGACAGCCATGCCTCCTTCACGGTCCTGTTCACTCACTATGCATTCATTGAGTACCTACTGTGTGCTGACATTCTATTAGGTCGGCAAGGAAAAGTAAAGAATTGGAAAAAAAAGAATTGAGAGGGGCTGGGGTTGTGGCTCAGTGGTAGAGCGCTTGCCTGGCATGTGTGAGGCGCTGGGTTCAATCCTCAGCACCGCATGAAAATAAAGATCTCTACAACTAAGATTTTTTAAAAATAAATAAAAGAATTGAGATCTAAGCCAGGCGTGGTGGCAACACCTGCGATCCCAGCGACCTGGGAAGCTAAGGCAGGAGTGTCACAGGTTTGAGGCCAACCTTAGCAACCTGAGAAGACCCTGTAAGGGCTGGGGATGTAACTCAGTGGACGAGCACCCCTGGGTTTAATCCCCAGTGCAGTAAAAGAAACAAGATCTGTGTGTAGGCAGATCTAAAATAGCCAAGTGGAGGAGGAAGGGGCTGCAGCCCGTCTCACTGGACTTTGGCTTTGAGAGGCCAGGAAGCAGGTGTCCACAGGAGGGGTCGTGTCTAACACAGGACATGGAGGATTTCTGGTTACTGAGTCACACACTCGCCAAGCCCTGATGTGTTGATCTGAGAAGGGGGAGGAGGATTTGCGGGATGGTCAGCATGGCTATCTTCTTTGTGTCCTTCCTCCTTGCTCGTGGAGGTCAGGTTTATGGACTCCTCCTGCATTGTGCAGGTCCATGGGGTCCTAGGGTTAAGTGAAGCCAGTCACCTCAGCAAAAGAAAAAGGCTGCTGTGATGATTATTACAGTGGCACTGAGGAGGAAAGAGTCCCACCATTCCGTGGCCCTGCTAGGTTCCATGGCTGCCGCAATCTGATTCTGTTGAGATGTACAGTGAGCTGTGAGCCCTAAATGGCAGAGTAGTCTCAGTGAGGCAGCCTGAGGCAAGGGGTGTCTATGTGTGGGTTGTTCATCCCTCTCTGACATCCCAGGCATGAGGCTTACTGTGACCCACAGACATGGGACTTGGGTTCAGACCACCAATGGGACAGACCTTCTGTAGTTATCCACTGCTGCGTGCCAAATGGCTCCCAAGGTCAGCTGCTTCCCACGGCAGTGTTGAGTGTCGCGCAGTCTCTGCAGGACAGGCACTCGGGCACCACCGGGCTAAACCCTTGCTCATCTGATGGTCTGCTGCTGCAGTCCCTCTTCCAGGCTCTCCCCTGTGGCCTCTGGGAGGTGATGGACAGCCAGCCTCGCCCAGTCGGTGGGATGGGGAGTGCAGGCACGCATGGTGAAGCCACAGCTTTTTACATCTGAAATCTCAGAAGTGGTGCACCCTCACACCTTCTGTTCCTTGGAAGTGCCTCCTGGGTCCGTTCTGCGAGGGCAGGAGCATGTGGGTCTGGCCGACCGTCCTCCTCTTCTCGGAGGCCACAGAACACAAGCACAGCCCTGGGAACCCTTAGGCACATGCTGCACTGGCCCAGAGTGTGTCCTTGGAATGCCAGGGCTCCGAACCTCCCTGGCTGTGTGTCCTCAGGGAAGCGACTCCCCCCCCTCCGTTGCTTGGTCTCCCTCCCTGAGAAACAGTGGTGAAATCACTGGGTCTCCCTCAGTCCTGCTAAGATGCAGGCCAGTGAGTGAGGAGCTGCCTGCTCAAGGTGCCTGCCTTGAAGAAGCACCTGTTGCCGTGGTGGTTGCCAACTTGGTTTTCAGCAGCAGCATTCTCCAGATGAACCCTCGCGTGTCATTTGTTTGGCCCTGCCATGCTGTACATGTGCATCCATACAGCACCTTGTTACCTGTAAACTGTACAATTATGATTTGTCTGGGGTGCCAGGGTTGCTTGGTGTTGAGCACTTCCTGGTGTGTGAGAGGCCCAGACTCCATCCCCAGCAGCGCATGCACATGCCTGAGGTAGACTCTCACTGTGAAAGCAGATAGGGTGGGGTGGTGGATGAGGCAAGGGTCCCCAGGGCCACTCTGATGCACAGTTCTCTGCAGCTCCAGCATGGCTCTTGGCGTGGCGCACTCATGGCTAGGGGAGCTGCTCCCTGCTGAGGCCTCCTGACGGCTGGCAGGCAGCAGGTTTGGTGCTCTTGAGGACCCAGCCTGGTCTTCCTCCTTTCCCTCCTGAGGGGCCCTCAGCTCTGGGTAGAGGCTGGCCCACGGGGGTGCTTGACAGAGGGTGGCTTGGGGTCAGAGGTGCCCATGGTGGGTCCCAGGGGAGAGTCTGAGGCAGGGCCTAATGGCCACTCTTCTCACAGGATGCCCACAGCCAGCATGTGGGGCGCTGTGGGCACTGTGGGGCTGGTGTGGGCCACAGACTGGCGGCTGATTCTGGACTGGGTGCCTTACATCAACGGCAAGTTCAAGAAGGAAGACTAGCTAAGCTGGCCCTCCGAGGACCCCTCTGGTGAGTCATGGCCAGGGTGTTTGGACCCTCAGCTTAGTGGCACTGGGTGGGTGGACTAAGTGGCTGCTGGAGGGTAAAGTGGGGCTCTCCAGGCTTCTGGGATTGTCCTGGAGAGCCCTGCAGGAGGGTAGAGCTTGGGCACTTCTGCCTGGTGGCCCAGCTGGGGGTGGGGGGTGCCCCTCAGAACTCAACAACCCCTAGCAATCTGGAGCTAGGCAGTGGTTACCCAGTCTGGGGCAGGGTGGGAGGCCCCACTTTACAGATGGGGAAGTTAAGGCTGGACTTCTGGATGGGCTATTCTGTCCACTGTGCTGACCACTTTGATTCTGTCATGGCCTGTTGCACATGTGATAGTCCTGTGTCATAGGTCCACGTCACAGATGCAGACTGAGTGCCAAGGATAGGCAGCCAATATGAACCTGGGCCATAAAGCCCAGAACCACCTTCCATTTCACTGTGTCTGGTGGCTGGTGTCCCTGGCCACTCACCCTGCCTTGTCCCCACCCCCAGGTGTATGTCCAGAGCAGCCCAAGCCCAGAGGATGGATGCAAGGACTCACCTCATGGCTGGAAGGTCATCAGCCTGCTCTGCGGACTACTCTGCCTGGGTCTCGGTCATGCTGTGACTCAGTTCCCCGACTGAAGTCCCCGAGGCCTGCCTGACCAGGGCTTTTTCCAACTCCATAATTTTGCAAATCTAGGAGGCTTATCCAATGACTGGCAGAAATTGTCTGAGTACTTAAAATATTTAAATATTCAGTGGTTGGTACTGTGCAATGTGTTCCTCTACCGCTGCCCTGACAGAGAACCCCACAACTTCATTGGCATCAAATAGACACACAGTCTCCTGGACGAGTTTAGGGCCATGTGTCTGGGTGGGTCTGGCCCAGGGTGCTGCCACTGCAGTCAGGACACAGGCCAGGCAACCCTTGGAAGCTTAGTGGGGGCTGCAGGAGCCACCTGCAGGCTGTGTGTTCTGTGGCTGCGGGTGGGAAGCCAGAGCTCCTACCAGGTGGGCCTCCAGCGTGCTGTGCTGGCTCCCCAAGGTGAGCAACCTCAGGGAGAGTCAGGAGGAAGTCACTGTCCTCTTACAACCTGATCTCAGAAGTCTCTTGCCACCATTCCTATCACTTCCTAGCTCCAGCCAGACCAGAACAACTGTAAAGGAGGAAAAGTTTATGGGCTCACAGTCCTCAGAGTTATTAGTCCCGAGAAGGCCAGCTCCATTCCTTGGGGCTCGAGGTATGGTAGATATCATGGTGGAACAGTTGGTGCAGGGGAGCAGCGCACATGGTGGTCAGAAAGCTGAGACTCCACTCTCCAGATCCATAGCCACATCCCCAGTGACCCACCTCCTCCAGTTCCCACTCAGTTAATCCCATCAGGGATCAATACACTGATTAGGTCAGGGCTATAGCCCAATCATTTCTCCTCCAAACCTTGCAGTGTCTCATGTGAGCTTTTGGTGAACACCTCACCTCCAAACCATAATAGCTACATCCCCAGCCCTTTTTATTTTGAGACAGTCTGGTGAAATTGCCCAGGCTGATCTCAAACTTGAGATCCTCCTGAGTCACTGGGATGACAGGAGCATGCCATCGCACCCAGCAATGTGACCTTGTGTATCTAGTTCTCCCACTGAGCACAGTGTCCTTGGGGTCTGTCCCCAGTGCAGCAATTCCACATGCCTGAGTGATGCTCCAGGTGTGGGTGGACACTTGGGCTGCTCCTGCCCTTTGGCTGCCGTGAGACTTCCTACAAGCCTGTGTGAGCCTCTCCTTTCAGGTCCTAGGTCTGTGCCTAGGAGTGAGCTGCCAGGTTTCCTAGTCCCTGGTCTCCAGCACTACTGCCCCCTCTCACACTCCTGCCAGCCAAGGGCAGGGTTCGGATGGCTCTGCTTGCTCACCAGCACTCATCCGCTTCCATGCTTTACACAGGTGTTCCAGTCCCACCCTCTGCTCACCCTGACCCAGCCCTGGAGTGAGCAACTTGGCAAAGAAAAGCATTCCCCTGCAGGCTGACAGGGCTCACCCTACCCGTCTCACCACGTTGCTGTGCTGGGTGGGCAACCACGGTCCGAGGCATAGACAGTCTCCACACTAGCACTGGCCCCTCTCCAGATCGCCCCACTTGCCATTGCACTATGGGCCTCTGGGTCTTGAGCCACCAATGAGCTGCAGAGCATTGAACCCCTCAAGTTCCTGGTGTGGGGAGAGAGAAACCATCTGCCCCAGGGCAGCACTGTCCAGAGCAAGGGCTGTTGTGGGTAGAGGAGAGGGGGCTGAGTGGGACCCAAGTCCCTGTCATCATCCATCTGTCTTCCCACACCGTGCCACGTGCATCTGTCCAGTTATAGCTTTTTCAGGGCTTGTAGGATAATGCCCCACAATTGGTGCAAGTCACAACCCCAGGACCTGTGGACACGGCACCTTCCACGGAAAAGGGGACTGTAAATGGGGTTAAGGACCTGGAGGTGGTAGGTCATCCTGGTTTAGAGTGCACTCCTGCACACTCGAGGCCCAACAGTTTAGACTAAAATGGAGTCAGATTCAGGGCCACGGAGCCAAAACTAAACTCCGATCTTCCCAGAGGTCAGGAGAGAAAACAGCCAAAACCTCAAGCAAGCCAGTGTGATCAGCGGGCGCGACAAGGCTCTGACCGACCAGCCCCGTGTTTCCGTGTGCTTCAGCCCTTCCTGGTCTGCAGCCTGCGCTCAGCCCGTGGGATCACTTGTTCTTTTACAGAACTAGGGGCTGCCCGGTGCTGGAATCACGCATGAAGCCAATTAAGACCTTCAGGCTAAACGTGTTAATTTCGTCTTTTGAGCCGTGGGTTGGCCCAACGCCACCATCTGGCTCCTTAGAACCAGGGACCTTCTCCGGGTGACTGCAGAGCAGCTGCAGCGGAGGAAAGGTAGTCCATTTTCCAACACCTGCCCCTGGGCGCGCGTCGAGCCAGAGCGACCCCTTCCACCTCCTATCCCCCTGGTCGGGTGGGGCAGGGGATGGGAGACCGTCCCACGCGCAGGCCTGGGCCCCTCTGGGCGAGATGACGGGACAGGTGGAGGGGCGCTCAGAGGCGCACTGCGTCGGCGGTGGAGCCCGAGGGTTAGAGCCCCGGCACCGCGAAAAAGCGTTGGCGTTGGCAGGACTTGGATGCTCGTGAAGAGTCTGGAGGGTGGAGAAGGGCCGAGCGGGAAGGGTACGAGCCTGCCACCTCGGCTCCTCAGCGGCCGCGCTACCGAGACGCTCCGAGGTTCGGGACAGAGGGCCAACCAGCGCGTGGAGCCCGAGAGCAAAGAGCGCATGCGCACACCCGGCCCCGCCCCGAGCCGCGCACCGATTGGCCTTGTCTCCACGGGGCGGGGGCTACGCCGCGGCTGCGCAGTCGAGCCCCGCGGGCGGGTGGGCGGAGCGGCCCCCCGAACGGGGGCTGGCGAGCGCGGGGAGGGGGCCGAGAGGGCGGCAAAGCCGGCGCGCGCCCGGCTGGGGGCGGAGGGCGGGGGCCTGCGGGCCGGAACAGCCGCGGCAAGTGGCGGCGGCGGAGGCAGCTGAGGCGGCGGCGAGCGGGGGTCGCGGCGGCGGCGGCAGCGGGCCCGGAGGCGGGCCGAGGAGCCGGGCGTGATGGAGCGGAAGAGGTGGGAGTGCCCGGCGCTCCCGCAGGGCTGGGAGAGGGAAGAAGTGCCCAGAAGGTCGGGGCTGTCGGCCGGCCACAGGGATGTCTTTTACTATAGGTGAATGAGCGCGCCGGCCGCGCAGGGCCCCAACGGGCGCCTCCCAGCGGTCTCTGCGGCGGCCTGGGCGCCCCTGCCCTGGGCCGCGGCCTGGGCCGCGCGCGTGCGTCGTGCGTGCGAGCGTGCGTAGACCGTGTGTGCCCGCCCGCCTAGCGCACGGCGGCCTAATGCGCGTGCGTGCTCGCGGATGCGCGGCTCAGTGAGCGTGCGCCGTGTGGCGCGCGGCCGCATGGCGCTCTAGCACCCGGCGGCTGAAGCTTTTGTACTGGCTGCCGCGGGGAACGTGCGCTCTAGGCTAGGGGCGCCCGGCAGTGGCCAGACGCGCTGGGAGGCGGGTGGGGGTGGGGGCTGGGCTCTCCCTCTGGCTCCCGTGGTGTGTTCCCCGGGTCCCGCGGAGCCCGAGGCGGGTGGCCAAGCCGGGATTTCGGGGAGCAGTGCTCGTTGCGGGGGACTGGAGCTAACCTGCTTCAAGATGCACAGTCCTGGGCCCGTTTCAGTCCTGGGAGTGTGTTCCCTAGGGTGACTGGGATTCCCTGCTTTTGAGGGGGGACCCCACGTTTGGAAATGTTTGAAGGCCACTGTCCCTCATGTGTACCCCCAGGCCTGAGAATGCTACTACTGCTACTTAGGAACCCATTTAAGACTAGTGCATTGATGCTTCTGGTGGTCAGTGTTTTTGAGAGCCCTCAACCCTAGATTGGAAGGAGGAGCTGGTCTTGACCAGGAAAGGCAGCAAGGACCCCTTTGGTGGAACAAAGAATTAGTCACCTGCTAGTATCCCTGCTCAGACAGGCCATCACGTACTGTGTTTCTTCTCCCTAATTTTGAAAGATGCCCCTTTTTCTTTTTGGTGCTGGAGCTCTACTCTAGGGGCTCCCACATGCTAGGCAAACCCTCTATTACTGTGATACAGCCCTAGCCTGGAAGATGCTTTTGATTCTGCATCACTTTTTAATTGCCCCTTCCTTGTCTTGTGTTGGGGTGCCTGCCATCTGCAGAATGCCAGCCTGGGTGCTGGGGGTGCAGCTCCCAATGCATGGGTGAGCAGGTGTGGAGCCAGGGCCAGCCAGCCCTTCATCAGCTGAGCTCTGTGGTTCTTTCCTGTCCACTGTTTGGGCTGTAGAGTAAGGGGTGGCTTGTGTTTGGAAGTGTGGTTACAGGATCAGGATACGTTTAGAGTCTGATTTCAAAAAAGTGTAGGGACAGCAAGGGAAGGTGTGACTGTCAGCCCCGAAAGGTGTAGGAGTTGAATGATGGGGCTGCTAGCAGAGGGACACTGTATATTTCCCTTGTCCCCTCTCCTGTGACTTCATCCCCCTACCCCAATTCTTTAGAAAGCTGAAATTCCTGGGGTTCTGTCTTTTGGGCCTGTGAAGAGGCTTCAGGCCAGGATTCTCCAGAGCCATTCCAAGAACACTGGTACTCTGGTCTGTGTCTGCCTATCTGGTCCTTTGTTTGGTTAACACCTCTGCAGCAGTTGCTGGGCTGGGGCGGCCGCTGAGCTGGCACGGAGAGTGGGTCCATCCCTCTGGTGTCAGAGCACCAGCCACCACTCCACACTGAGCTGCAGGGATCTATGGGGTGCTGGGGAGCCCTGGAGGACCCCCTGAGGAAATGACAGGGGAACAGGAGACACCTAGGCAAGGCCCGAGAACCTGAGGGCTGGCTGCAGTTCAGGAGCTGAACCAAGGTCAGGTTGGCCAGTGTCCTGATCGCGTCACACATTTCTTATTCCCATCTACCCTGAAGCTTCTTAGGGGTCAGCCGGGGTCCCTCTGCGTCCTCCAGATGTAGGGATCTAGCTGTAGGAAATGAAGTTGACCATTCCAGAGCTGCCCTCCAAGGTGCAGGTTTGGGGTGCTCCTTACCCTGGACTTCAGTCTTGGGGTTTGGCCTGCTTGCTGTCTCCAGTCTTGGCATAAGAGAGCTCAGGCTTCTGTGCTCATTTTTATCCCATGTATCTGGTTTTATTAAATCTGTTCACTTTTCTTTCAATAAAAAAACAGGGACATCTTTCTGTGTCAATACAGATATGCATAATCTTTTTCAAAAATTTGATACCATTCGTATTCATAAGTTATTCTTAACCTGTAAACATGGTAGTTTTGTACAATCAGAGTTGAGCAGCTGCCACGCTGTCTACTTGCAGTTCATTTTCAGCTTAACAAGACGTAGTTCATGTGCTGTACCGTCTACCCACTGTGTGTAAGTCAGTGGTGTTCTAGAATGTTTTCAGACGTGTGTGGCCATGACCAGACTCAGTTCTAGGATTTTCATCACTGCTGAAGGAAGCCCTTGACCATTGTAACTTTATTGCCCTGAGCCCCTAGCTGTACCAAGCCCTGTAAGCAACCACTAGGCTGAGTTCTGTGTCTGTATTTTCCTGTTCTCGGTCTCTTGAAGGTAGGCACGTGGAGGAAAGGACTGTGGGCAAGCGTTTCCTGGGGTCTCTTCCTTCTCTGTGGCTGTGTCTGGGACCGGTCAGGGCCTCAGCTTCTGTATAAAGCCTGGACATGTGCACTCAGTTTTGACATCAGCCCACAGCATAATTGCAGAAGTGAATCTCTGGGGTCCTCTATCCCTCAGGACACCAGGCACTTACAGGTTCTCTGTGCCCCAGTGCCCTCCCTGGTGCCTGGTCCTGGAATATGTGTCCGAGCCCCACCAGGTCCTTGGGCACCATCCCGTTTCCCTGCGAGTGCAAAACATACCTTCCCAGGATCTGTGTATTGGCCAGTGCCTCGTGACACTGGGCTGGGGGCTGCTGTGCCAGAGGGTAGCTGAGTCTCCCTCCATGATTGCAGGGTTGGGTTTCCTCTTGGCTGGACTGGACCATGAGCTGTCCTGTTTTCTGGCATCTACCCAGGGCTAGGTCAGGATCCTGTCCTAGAAGTTTACAGGGGAGAAGGACAAGGTGAGCCACCACTAATCTCAGCTACAAAACACACTCACAGGGAATGAACTGAGGGGTGCTCTATCACTGAGGTACATGTCCAGAGCCCTTTTTATCTATTTATTTTGAGACAGTTTTGAAAAATTGCTGAGACTGGCCTTAAACTTTCTGCTGGAGAAACAAAGTTTTTTCCCCTCTTCCTCTTGGGGTTGGGGATGGAACCCATCCCCAACCTAAGCAGGTACTTCACTGAGCCACATCCTGGCCTTCAGACTAAATTATTAACAAGCGCTATTTACTGAGTTTGTATAAGTTTTGTGCTTGAACATCTGACCTAGTGAGCACCATACATGCTCTTACGACTTTTTAATGACTTTTTGAAGATACCACATGCCACATAGTTCAAACATCCAGGTCAGTGCACACTTTGGTGGTATTTAACCACGACGCTGTGTAACCATGAGCATTAACTAGTAACATTTCCATCACCACAACAGGAAGCCAGCCTCCACAGTAGTCACCCATTCCCTCCCAGGTACCTGAGAAGCCACATCATGTCTGGACTCCCCTGTTCTGGATGTTCCCTGTCACTGGAGTCACACACTGTGTGGCCTTGTGTGTGTGTGTCTGGTTCTCACTGAGCATGAGGTCCTCAGGTCCATCCACACTGCAGGTGTGTGTCTGTCCGTCCATTCAGACACTGGGGCTGTTCCTGCCCTTGGGCATTGAGTCATGCTGCTCTGGGCATTCATGAGCAAATCTCCATGTGACATGTTTTCACACCAGGTCTAGGAGTGAGTGGCTAGGTCATTTGAGGAGCAGCCAGATTCTCCATGCTGCCTGCTGGTGATGCTGGCTCTGCAGTAGGTGTTCTGTAGGGTGGTGGCAGGTGGCATGCACAGCACTCAGGTGGTGGTACACGCCTGTAATTGCGGCCGCTCAGGAGGCTGAGGCAGGAGGATCCTGCAAGCTTTCAGCCAGCCTCAGCAATTCAGAACCTGCCTCAAAATAAAGGGCTGGGTGTGAAACTTAGTGAAGAGCACCCCCTGGGTTCAGTCCCCAGTAGTGCAGAACAACAACAAAACAGCTGGGTGACTCCATAGATGGGTGTCCTGGAGTGAGCAGGGCACCCTGCACAGCCTCCCCCCAGGTAACCACCCAAAGGAGCCAGCTCCCAGGGATGCCCCTCAGGCTGGTCTCCTTGTGAACCACAGTGCAGGAGGTCATGGTGACTGTCCGGCAGCTGCCCTCCACCCTGGTGGTGGGAGGGTCCCCGAGGGGCTTCCTGGCGGTCTAGCTGGGTCTGGCAGGCCCAGAGGCCTGCGCCGACCCGCCTCTGCCCGCAGCCCCAGTGGGAAGAAGTTCCGCAGCAAGCCCCAGCTGGCGCGCTACCTGGGGGGCTCCATGGACCTGAGCACCTTTGACTTCCGCACCGGCAAGATGCTGATGAGCAAGATGAACAAGAGCCGCCAACGCGTGCGCTACGACTCCTCCAACCAGGTCAAGGTAAGTCGGGGTGGTGCCAGCGCCACTGGGGAAGGTGCTGCCCGGAGAGGCAGCCGCATGGCGCAGAGGTGGCCCCTGGAGAGGGGCCTGAGCCCACCCCCAATCTGGCCATGGTGGGCATGACCGCGGGCAGCCTATGGAGCCCAGCTGGCCACCTTGTTGGAGTACCTTGTTCTGCAGGGCAAGCCCGACCTGAACACAGCGCTGCCTGTGCGGCAGACAGCGTCCATCTTTAAGCAGCCTGTGACCAAGATCACCAACCACCCCAGCAACAAGGTGAAGAGTGACCCACAGAAGGCTGTGGACCAGCCCCGGCAGGTGAGCCCATGGCTCCCACTTTTAAAGGGAGGCTTTCTTGGGAGTGCCGCACTGCTTCCCAGAGCCTTGCTCTGCAGGAACTAGCTCCCCACGTGCGGCCTTCCCTTCTGCTTCTCTGTTCCAAAGTAGATCGCTCAGTTTGTGGGCACCGTAGCTCAGTGGCAGAACTTGCTCAGCTGCTCTAGGACCTGACTTTGGAGCCTAGCACTACAAAAGAACAGCATGCTACATAAATGGCTTTCTAATCTGCTTTTTAAAAAGCAGAACCCAGGTGGGCCTGGCAGCACACGCCTGTAATCCCAGCTACTGACTGGGGAGCCTGAAGCCGGAGGGTTTCAAGTTCAAGGCCAGCCTCAGCAATTTTGTGAGGCCCCAAGCAACTAATCAGGGAGGGCCCAGAGGCCTGCACAGACTCAAAATTTTAAAAGTAAATAAAAGGTCTGGATTCTGTCCCTGGTACATTAAAAAAAAAAAAAAAAAAACACAGAACCAAGCCAGGTGCCATGGCTACCTGTGGTCCTAGGCACTCTGCAGGCTGAGAGAAGATGAAGCTGTTTCAAGGCAATTTAGCGAAAGCCTATCTCAAAATAGAAAATACAGAGGGGCTGGGGAATAACTCAGTGGTAGAGCACCCTGGGTTCTGTAGCCAGAAAAGCCACAACAGCAAAAAGAAAACCTTTCTGTCTTGAGTACTAACTTACACTGCCCACTGGAGGTCTGGGCGTGGTAGGCGCCTGGGGCAGGCAGGGGAGATGCCCAGGGGCCCAGTGTCATGAGGAGGTCATGGGAACCCTGGCCCTGCCTGGCTTGGTGTGTCCTGTCCCCCCCTTCCGCACCTCCCCATCCTTCACATTCCCCCACCCCCGTGGCCTGGCTGACCTGTCTGTCCTGTCCGCCTGGGCAGCTGTTCTGGGAGAAGAAGCTGAGCGGCCTGAGTGCCTTTGACATCGCGGAGGAGCTGGTCAGGACCATGGACCTACCCAAAGGCCTGCAGGGTGAGCAGAGCCCCAGCCCTCCGCTTCTGCCCGTCGTCATGTGGCCGTGGAGACCGAGTCTCCTCTGATCTCTGGAGCACCCCGGGGGACACTGCTTGCCTCCAGGTGTCTTAAGAACTTCCCGAAGGCTGGGATGTGGCTCGGTGGTAGAGCCCTTACCTGCCATGCTCAAGGCCCTGGGGTCCACCAAAAGGTCTGCAGGGATGTCTGGGTTTGCTCCTGCATTTTGAAGTCACTGTCACGCTGCTCAGCGGTGTGCTAGGCTTGCATTCTTCCTGTTGTGAAAGGCATGGTGCCCAGGTGAGGGAGTGTGGGAGGAGAGCCAAGCTGGAGAAAGGTAGAGCCCCCATCTGAGTGCTGAGCAAGCAGCCGTGTGACCCCACCCTGCCCGGGCTGTTTCCTCTTCACCTGTTAGGGGTGGGCCCAGGCTGTACGGATGAGACGCTGCTGTCGGCCATTGCCAGCGCCCTGCACACCAGCACCATGCCCATCACGGGGCAGCTCTCAGCCGCCGTGGAGAAGAACCCTGGTGTGTGGCTGAACACCACGCAACCCCTGTGCAAAGCATTCATGGTGACTGACGAGGACATCAGGTAGCTGGTGGCCCTTGTCCCTACTGCACCTGTCTCTCAGGGCCCTGCCCCCAGCACCTGTGCATTCCCAGTTTCCCCCAAAACTTAGACATTTCTGCTGACATTGCCAGAGTTTTAGAAGAGAAGTGGCCACAGCAAGGTGCAGAGTGTTGGAATCCTAGGTGCAGGCCAGGCAGGGGCCTGTGGAGGGAGCCAGGGGACCTGGTTGCCGGCTTCACAGCTGCGGTGTCAGAAGCAAGGGCAGAGAAAGGGCAGCCTCCTGGATCGGGCACTGTCTGAGCCTGGCACAGGGAGCTGGGGCGCTTACCTAACACCATGGCTGGACACTGGTCACTGCTAAGTGACCATAAAGGAAACACCTGGGATGAAGGAGGAGGAGCACAGTGGGTGGGCAGCACCGCTGGTGGTGCTGATGCTCTTGCTGGTCAGAAGGAGCTGCGGGGCGCAGGGCAGTGGTGGCAGCAGCTGCCGTGAGGTGGCAGACAGGGCAGGCTCGAGCCAGCAGGGGGAAGCCCAGGGTGGCCAGCGCGCAGCTCCTCGGTGTGCAGAGGCAGATGAGGAGCCCAAGTCTCCCCATGGCAGGGTGCTCTGTGCACAGCAGGGAGGGCGAGAGGTGCTGGGGCTGGACATGCCCACACCCTCCCCTGGCCAGCATTTGTGTCTCCAGGAAGCAGGAGGAGCTGGTGCAGCAGGTGCGGAAGCGGCTGGAGGAGGCACTGATGGCCGACATGCTGGCCCACGTGGAGGAGCTGGCCCGTGATGGTGAGGCGCCACTGGACAAGGCCTGTGGGGATGACGAAGACGACGACGAGGAGGACGAGGAGGAGGAGCCGGAGCCAGACCAGGAGCTGGAGCGTGTCTAGAGCAGGTGCTCGGCTGATGCCCTCCCCACCAGGAGGCCAGGCTCTGGGACCTGAGGCCAAGGCTGGCTGGCAAGTGGGGTCAGTGCAAGAGCACCCCAGCCTGGTGTGCAGGTGGCAGCTGGGAGCACGCCTCGCCAGGCCTGCTCCTGTCCCAAGTCACCTTGCTGACGGCGTCCCCTCCCCATCCTTTGCAGACGCCCTGCCTGAGAGCCCTGTGCTGCAGGGCCACCAGCTCGCCTCTACACGGCCACCTACAGACTTGGCCCTGGGCCACACTGGGGACCAGGCTCAGCAGTCAGGCACAGTCTGGGAGGAGGGCAGCCCCTCCTCCCCTGGGCCTCAACACGGGGCGCCTGAGGGCAGCCCTGCCTGGTGGACCCTCCATCATGGCTCTTCTCTGGGGGCCTGGGGGCCCCCGCGTGTGGACTCGGGCCTGTGGTGCCCCAGCCTGTCCCCGTGGTCTCTGCCCCAAGCTCCTCCACATGGGAGAGGTGCCAGCAGACGCACCCGTCCCTCGGTGCCCTGGAGCTGGTCACACAGAGGTCCTTCGGTTGCCATGTCCAGGAGCCAGGGAAATATTCCAGAAACACAGCTCCACCTCCTTCCAGTGCAGTGTGAGCAGCACTGCTCTGGGCCAGCATCGTGACCATGGTCCTGCGCTGCCACCCAGCTGGGTAGGGCCGGTGACCCCAGTGAGGGCATCCGAGAGCCAGCAGCCACCTAGGAGGTCACTTCCCTCAATAAATCGATGATACAAATGGGGCTGGAACTTGGCTGTTTGACCCTTTGTTTGGCCACCAGCAGAGGTGATGGGGACAGCTTTCTGAAACCCGCTGCCCTGCCTCGGTGCAGGTGCTTGGCAGCACCCAGGCTACACCCAGGTTCCCCTGCGGTGCCAGGGAGATCCCTAGTCCAGCTGCAGAGAAATGAGCTGGCCCTTTGGGTGTGGCCCCCACAATAGCCACCCCTGAGAGTAATGTGGTGGCACAGTGGCAAAGGGAATGGCCACTGCTTGGATACCCCTACCACCCCTGCTGTGACTTGGAGGTGCCCGGGCCCAGTTAGGCCCTGCTTCTTCCTCCATCGCCCTGATGCTCACAGCACTAGTTGTCCTTTGGCTCCCCTGCTGCCCCAGCCAGGATGTGGTCACTCTCAGGCTGGACAAGAGGGAGGCCAGCACCTTCTTGGCTCCCCCTGGGGCTCAGCCACCACTACCCCTGGCAGTTGGGGGCTGAGCCTGGTATGATGGCCGAAGAAGGGACCCCTTCATTTGTGGGATCCCCTACTAAGGTCACTGTTAGACCCGCATTGTCCCCCTTGCCCTCAGGGCCATGGCCTGGGGTGCCAGGTTGATGCTGTCACCTTTCAAAGCACAAACCCTTGGCACAGGAAGACTGCTCACTCCCTGGGCTGCCAGACGGGGCCAGTCTCCCACGAGGCTGCCAGGGGAGCTCCTGTGGGGCCAGCTCCTCTTCCTGGCACTGGGTTCTTGTGAGGATGATGGCTTCAGTGCTTGCTGTGACCCTGAGGCCAGGGGTGCTGCCTGGTAGGGGACACAGCTGCAGTGGGCACTGTACCTGAATAAAGACACTTCCAAGAACGTGGTGTGGAGCCTTGTGTTGGTTTTGGGGGTCCGGGACTTCTCCGTGCGGGGCCAGGGTCCCTGGACTCACACCTGTCAGTGGATGATGAGAGGGAGGCCGTGGGGCTCACAGGCCCCCAACCCTGCCAGCACCTGGGACCCCGGGATAACCGTGGCACATAAAGCAGGAAGTCGGGCTGGGCTCAGCGTAGAGTGCTCGCCTGGCACGTGCGAGACGCTGGGTTCCATTCTCAAACATTAAGGAACAGTAGGAAGTTGCCAGAAAGGCATCTGCAGGGGGGTACCTCAGGACCCTTCAGGCTGGAGGAGCTGTCACCTAGGGCCCACCTTGATGCCATCCAGTGGCACAGGGTCACAGGTCTCATTCCACCGCCCAGTGAGGACAGACCCACACACCAGAAGAAATGGAAAAGGAGGATCTGCGCCAGGAGCGTCCCTGGGGCTACAGCACCCTAGGGTCTTGCCCACCTGGACCCTGGGTTCCCGCCCAACCCAGGCCCTCAGTGGCCACCCGAACCCCAGACTGCGTGACCAGGAAAAGGTGGGAGACCACGCTCCATCATGCGCCGGCCTCTCCAGAGCATCTGCTCGGTTCCATGGCACTCAAGACCCCTCTTGACCCCAGGGCTCTGTCCCCATCCCCCTCTGGGCAGGGCCTTGGTGACCAGATGGCTCTCCCTTTGCCCTTCTGCCCCTGTGAGGCTGGTCATTCACTTGACCTCAGAGGTGTGCGCAGCCGGGAGACAGGGCCAGGTCCCCCCTCATGAGTGTGAAGGTGGCCCAACCCCGATTCCTCACTGGCCCCTTCGCCCTCAGTCCATCCATCACCAGCTGTCGCCTCCTGTCCGGGCTCAGGGTCCCTCCTGAGCTCTCCTTTCTCCACAGGGCCCAAGTGGGCCCTGAAGATACAGTCCAGTGTTAGAGGGGACACTCTGCATCCAGAAGTGGGCTCTGGGAGTGGACATAGAGCCTGAGAGTGTCAAGCAGGCCAGGCAGGCAGGCCCTGTGCATGGAGCCTGAGCGCTTCCTCCTGCCTGGCTGTGATGTCCACCTGTACTGGCCCCTCCAAGCCAGACCTGGCTGCTACAGGATGTTGGGGTGCTGGGACCCCCTGACCAGGACCCACTGCTGTGTAGCAGTGCCCCTCAGAGAGCAGCTGGCGCCAACCCCACCCAGCCTGCACTGTGCAGCAGCAGCCAGGGCCTGGGTGCTCCACTGCCCCATCCCCTGCACTCACACCCTCTCCTGGGGGGCTGAGGCGCCTCAGCTGGGCACAGTCAGTTTGGGGAGAAGTGAGGACGATGGCACCAACCCTCCCTGCGGCAGGCAAAACAGGAGCCTGGGCTCCCAGTGCTCCCTCCCCTGTCCTCTGCCCTCCCTGGGGTGCAGCCCAGCACCTGTGAGCCTAACCCCAGCCCTGACAAGTCTGGAATGTCCCCAAAATTGCACAACTGTCTACTTTTAAAAGAGAGAATTTTGATGTATGTCAATTATATATCTGAATCAATCCCCGCCCCCCCTTCTAAGACTCAGGGAACCTGAAGCCTGTCTCCAGATTCCAGCCCTAGAGCTGAGACCAGTCTGGGTGGAGCAAGTGGGGCCTGAAGGCAGCCGGTGTGGGACAACAGCCAGCAGCAGGCGCCCACAGAGGCCATCTGGAGCTGGGAAGGGGCTCAGATGCATGGCCTCCGGTTTGTGGTGGTGGCTTTGTAGTGGGGATTAGGCCAGCTGACTGACTTTGCCATCCTCCTCCTCAGCCTCTCCTAAGTCACGAGGATGGCAGGCGTGGCTACCACACCTGGCTTTGGCTGGGAATCTTGGGGGGAGACAAAAATAAATTTAGGCTGAGTGCCAGGAACCTGCCCCAGGAGTGAGCACAGAGCTGGGGTTTAGGCACCCATGCAGAAGAGGGGCCAGGGCGGGGCCGGACAGGACAGCACCATGCTGGTGGGGTCCACTGGGTCCCAAACCTGGGTCCCACACCACCAGATGACCAAAAAAAAAAGTCTGTAGCCACAAAAAAAATAAACCCATGAGCCTTCCTGAGCATCTTCCAGGTGCCGTTTCCAGGCATCTGATCACCCAGAGCCATGTGCGAGGCCCTGGGCTGAGATCTGGCTTCCAGTGCACTTCCTGGAAGCCACTGTTTTTGAAGACACCTTATATGCAATAAACGCTGTTTTCAACATTCTTTCTTCCTTATTACCATCTTGCCCTAATACTTTTAAAACTGTAAGTAATAACCAGGTGTAGTAGTGTACACCTGTAATCCCAGTAGCTCAGAAGGCCGAAACAGGAGGACCACAAGTTGGAGGCCAGCCTCAGCAATTTAGCAAGAAACAAAGCAACTCAGATTTGTGATTCAGTAGAAAACACCCGTGGGCTTAATCCCCCTACCAAAAATAAAAAACAAACGGACAAAACAAAAATAAATACTACAAGTACAGGGGCTGGGACTGTAGCTCCGTGGCAGAGCACCTGCCTGGCTTGTGTGAGGCACTGGGTCCGATCCTTAGCACCACATAAATAAACAAATAAAATAAAGACATGCTGTCCATCTACAACTATAATAAAAAAAAAAAAGAAAAAAAATACTACAAGTATATAGGATTTTTTCCCTTTCAAGTCCTCATAAATATTACTAAAGTCCTCATGATGAAAATTAGCATTGCCGGGCTGGGGATGTGGCTCAAGCGGTAGTGCGCTCGCCTGGCATGCGTGTGGCCCGGGTTCGATCCTCAGCACCACATACCAACAAAGATGTTGTGTCCGCCGAGAACTAAAAATAAATAAATAAATATTAAAAATTCTTTCTCTCTCACTCTCTTAAAAAAAAAAAATTAGCATTGCCAGCCTTTTTTTGTATGTGGGGTGGAGGTACAGGGGACGGAACCAGGGACACTTAACCACTGAACCACATACCCAGCCCTTTTAATTTCTGAGACAGGGTCTAAGTTGCTCCGGATGTCCTCAAACTTGTGACTCCCCTGCCTCAGCCCCCGGATCACCAGGATCATAGGAGAACAGCATTGTCTGGCAGCTCTTTTTATTTTGAGACAGGATCTTGCTAAGTTGCCAAGGTTGGCCTGGAACTTGCCACCCTTCTGCCTCAGTCCCTTGGGATTGCAGGCATGCACCACTGCCCCCAATATGCTTTTCTTCCTTGTCTACTTTTTTCCGTATTTTTAACTTTTGCAGTGCTAAGGACTAAACCCAGATCCTTGGACAGACCAGGCTAGCACTCTACCACTGAGCTGCAACCCAGCCCCTCCCCAGTTAGATTTTACATATACAGAAAAGAGGCCAGCCAAGCTAGTGGCACAAGACTGTCACTCCAGCCATTGGGGAGATTGAGGCAGGAGGGGCCAAAGCCACAGCAACTCAGGGAGACCCTGGCTCCAACAAGAAAACCTGGGCTGTAGTTTAGTGGTAGAGCCCCTGGGGTTCAGTCCCTAGTACCACACATACTGTGAGGGTTTGGCCACCCCCATGGACCTGCAGCAGCCTCCTCACTATCTCCACCTGGACTCCACCCTATGTCCACCCGTGCCCAATGGGCAGGGGTATTGATGCTATTTCATCCACAAACATTTCCAAACCAATCTCTCAAAGGATTTTTCCTAAAACTTTTTAAAAATGATTTTTTTTAATATGGAAGGTTTCAAACACACATCAGACCCAGTGAAGTTCATATGCCAACACCCAGCTTCATCGAGATGACCAGGAGCCGGGTGCAGTGGCCACAGCTGTCATCACAGCTGCTGGGAAGGCAAAGGCAGGAGGATGGCAAGTTCAAGGGCAGACTGGCAACTTAGCCAAGACCCTGTCTCAGCAGTGGAGCACTTGACTAGCATGGTGAGGCCCTGGGTTCCGTCTCCACACCAGAAGAAAATAAAAGGAGGAAAGAAAAGAACATGAGGGCCCATCTTGAACCTTGAACTTTTTTCCTTACCGCGGCTGGAGGTTAGTCTAGAGGGCTCCGCCGCTGAGCCACACCTCCAGCCCTTGTTCTTTCACTCAGTCGCCACCCTCCTGCCTCAGCCTGCAGCACTGGGACTGCAGGTGTGGCCCTCTGCTCCTGTTCTTCACTCCCAGGCCGTGGTGGGAAGTGCAGCGATGGATCTGGTCAGGCACTCTGTCCCCAAGACCCAACTTCCTCCTCCATAAGAACTCCCATGCCCCCTCTTTGGAAGCCACCCCCAATCCCTCAGAGGCAGGAGGTGTGCATGGAACCTGGGTGGGGCAACCGGCAGGCAGAAAAGGAGGCAGGAAGGGAAGGCCCTCCCAGGAGGTCAAGAGCCTGAGTCCTGGACAGACTGGAACTCATGCTAGGGGCTGGCAGGGTCCGGCTCTCTGAGGAATGCCTGTGCACTCTAACCACCCTGGTCTCAGCTTTCCCGCCTGCGGCCAGCAGCCTGGCACTCTGTCCTGTTCCACCTAGCCCTCCTGCTCCCTCACTTCAGCACCCCACAGGATCAGTCCAGTGCAGGCTGTGGTGTAGCTCCTGGTGCCCAGCTGGGCAGCTGGGCCTCTGGCTTTGAATACCAGCCGCTGCAGGTGGAAGCTTCTGTGTGGAGACTGGGCCACAGAGGAGAGTGGGAGTGAGGATGTCAGTCTGTCTCCGGAAGCCCGGGGACTGGGTCTGTCCCATGGGGAAGGGGCTAGACATGAAGTATCTGAAAGTACTTATCAATCCCAAATGCTGGAGTGCAGGAAACACAAGTGTGGGACCCCAGTAGAGGAACTGGGCTGTATCTGGACAGGGGTCAGGAATGACATTTCATGGCAGGGAGGAGGGCTCTGGGCAGAGGAACCTACCGAGGTTAGTGCCAGGACTTTCATCGATATTCTGACGGGCACCTGTGTTGATGACTGTGTAGAGAGAAGTGACCAAAAGTGGTGGACAATCTTTTGTGGATGTTCGCAGCTGGGAGAGGAGATGGAAAGATGGAGGACCAGGACAGGCAAGGCTGCCCCCACGAACCCAGACTTGCCAGGCAATTGGCCCGAGGGTGCACCCTCAGCCACGGTGGGGGTGGGGTTTATTCTATTCCATCCACCAGGAGAAATCTCACGGAAGCCCAGCAGGCCCACGAGGCTGCTGAAGGTAGGGCACCTGGCACTGGGTGGCTCTGCAGGTGGACACGCCAGGCTGCTCTCAGAACCCACAGGCAGGGCCACCTCCCCTGCACAGGGCACCTCAGAAAGGGTGGGCCTGGGGTTAGGGTTGGTGGGAGGCCCTCCACCCACGGAGCATCACCCAGGCGGAGGTTTGGGGCTTGGGTACACAGCCGCCCCCATCCGGCGCTGACCTTCCCAGTGGTGGCGAGTAGGAGCGCGCCTGCCTCGGAAGCCGGGCACGGACTCGAGAGGAACTCGGAAAGAGGAGCCCGAGACCCGGGGCGCGCGCGGACAGGGGTCCTTGGCACCAGGAGAGCTGGCAGGCGCGGGGTAGCGGGAAGCCCGAGCGACGGCAGCGGGGGAGACTCGGGCCGGAGCCCCACGCACCGCCACCCGCGGGCGCGCCCGCACGTGCGAGCGCCCGGGTCCGCGCCCACGGCGGGGGCGGGGCTGCCACGTGACCGCCGGCCCGGCCCGCGCGTGCGCGCTGCAGCCGCCCATTGTTGGCCGCGGTGACGTCGAAGGGCGGGGCGGGGTGGGGCGGGGCACGCGGCCGGGAGGCGGGCGGCGGGCGGCGGGAGGGCAGGAGCGTCCCGCGCCGCCGCCGCCGCCTCGGCCGCCAGGAGCCGCCGCAGCCCGCCGAGCAGCAGAGAGTCGCGGCCGCCCCCGGCCCGGCCCGAGCAGCCCCGCGCCGCCGCCCCCGCCCGGCCGCCCCCGCCCCGCCGCTGGATGCCGGCGGCCGGCGGCCGAGCTCGCAGAGGCGGAGGGCGGCGCGGGCGGCGGCGCGGGCGGCCGGCGGCCGAGCGGCAGGAGCGCGGGCCCGAGCGCTAGCGCCCGCCATGCCCGGCTCCACCGGCCAGCCGGACGGCGGCGGGGGCGGCGGGCCGGGGGCGGCGACCGGCGGGGACCCCAGCCCGCGCCCCCCGCCCCCGGGCGCCGAAGAGGCCGCGCCCCGGCCGCCGCCCGAGCCCGACGACGCGGCCGCGGCGCTGCGCCTGGCGCTGGACCAGCTGTCCGCGCTGGGGCTGGGGTCCGCCGGCCGCCCGGAGGAAGAGGGGCCGGCGGCGGGCGGGGGAGACGGCGTGGCGGGCGGCGCGGACGGCGGGGAGGCCGAGCCTGCGACCCCCGACGGGCCCGAGGCCGGCGCGTCCCTGGCCGTGGCGCCCGTCGTGGTCCCCGGCGCGCTGCCGCTGCTGGAGCCCGACGTGAGCCCCCCTCCGCCGCCACCCCGGCCGTCGCCGCCGGACGTGTTCGCCGGCTTCGCGCCCCATCCCGCGGCTCTGGGCCCCCCGACGCTGCTGGCGGAGCAGATGAGCGTGATTGGCAGCCGCAAGAAGAGCGTGAACATGACCGAGTGCGTGCCGGTGCCCAGTTCGGAGCATGTCGCCGAGATCGTAGGTCGCCAGGGTGAGTGGCCGCCGTCAGGGGCACCGCCTGTCCCAGGGAGGGGGTCTCCACAGCCCAGTTCCCGGCTGAACACTGGACACGCCCCGCGTGGGCTCCGGCCTGAGTGGCCGCCTTTGCTTTTGTCCAGCCGCCGGCCCTGGGAGAAAGTTGGGCGCAGCCTGCGCTCCTCCCATCGCTCTCAGGCCCGCCGCCGCCTTTGTCTGGGCGACTGCAGCCAGTACAGGGTTATGCCTGCAGCGGCTGTCCAGGGCCCCCGCAGCCCGCAGGGACACCCCAAGACAGGTCTGGGAACCTGGCCCGGGCTGGGCGGTGGGCGCTTTATCCCAGCCAGAGCCGTGGGGCGCGGCAGGCTCAGATTTGGCGGTGGCTTAGGGAGGGCCTGCAGGGTCAAGGAGGGAAATCTGGTAAAGCAGAGAGGGAGCATCCCAACACCCCCAGTCTGGGGACCCCTTCCTGGTGGGCTGCTCTCACTTCCTGTGGATGTGAGAGGATGCTTTGACCCGCTCTCTACCCTGAGTCAGGCAACCTGGCTCATGGACGGGACAGCTGCAGAAGCTGCTTTGGGGGCACCTCCACAACCCTCCTTGGCAGGCTGGCACTGGGCAGGCCCAGGGTGTGGGGGTCCGGGCAGCGGCATTGTCAGAGCGTCCCTGTTGCCCGCCCCATTGTTCTCTTTGTTAGAGAGCCAGGCTAGATTTGCAGGGTGACATCAGGCTGGCCGATGCTCATTGGCCCTCTAGCTGTGGGGCGGGCAGGCGGGTGGTGGGCAGTGCCCAGCCCCAGCACACACCCACTGCCCCTGTTCCGGCCTTGTCCTCCTGCCCCACCACCCCCACCACCCCACTGGCCCCAACTTTCTTCTCCTTTCCACCTGCCCCTCCCTGCCCTCAGCTCCCTGCTGCCCGCCTATGATCAGCCAGGTTCTAGAACTCAGGGTGGGGCCAGGTAGGGCTGGAGGTGGGGCTGCCAGACATCAGGCTGGAGGGGGGCAGCCTCTGGACTCTCAGTAACAGAGCCAGAGAAGGGTGTGGGGGATTTGAATTGCAAGGTCACCTGCACCCTAGATGCAGGCAGGGGACCACAGGATGCCCTACCTTTGCACTGCCCTTCCCTAGTTCCAGGTGGGTAGACCAGTTGGCCAGCAAGCCCTTTTGTCTTTCTCTCATTCATTTGTCCACCCTGTGTGGGGACACACTGAGGGTCAGGCATTGTGCTGGGCCTAGGGGCCATCATGAGGGAGTGGGTCAGGTAGTTCTCTGAGCCCTGCTGTCCCAGACGGCGAGACCCTGGGCAGGACTGCTGTCTTCATGTCCCTGCTGCCTTTCCCCTAAGGCCCACGGCCAGCTCCTTTGTGCCCGGTGTCTAAAAGCTTGTGGGAACAGACATGCAGCCCAGGTCTGGGGTCTTCTGCCCAGCCCACCAGGCAAGCCCTGGGGGACAGGGGAGGAATGTTCTCTGTGAAAGCATGGGTTCTGCTGCCTAAATGTCCACTCCAGTTGGAGTCAGGCAGAGGGCATCTGGCCCAGGATCTCAGGCTGAACATTCTTTAGAGGCAGGGTCATGGGGAGCCCACCTGGAGCACCAGGTTTGGCCTGATCTCCTGGATGTACACTTGGCACCCCTCTGTCTGGTGCCAGGCTGGGATCTTGCAGGCAGCAGAGAGCAAGGTGGCCCTGGGGTACAGTGGGCCCTGAGCAGTCACCCTGCATGCTGCAGTGGTCCCCTGATCCCGAGCAGAGAGGCCTTCTCTGAGCTAGAGATAGCACTGCCCATGGGGTTGTCTTGAGGTGCTCAACAAGATGCTGCTTCTGATCCCAGCTCAGGGTGCACACACTAGCTGCCCCATAAGTGGGAACAGGGCCCTAGGGAGGGAACCCTTAGTGCCAGGACAGGATGTCAGCTTCAGCAGTCCGCCCCTCCCAAGCTTCAGAACCATCTGTGGCTCCCAACTCCCCCCATATTCGTTCTCCAGGGTGTCCAATAGTCCTTTGTGCCTCAGTTCTGCCCACTCTGTCTCTCTGCTCTGTACCCCATTCTTCATCCTGGGGCTCCTGTCAAACCCCAAGTTCATGCCACCCTCCTGTGGGGGGCAGGAGAGGAACACCTGTCAGGTGCTCTCCCTGAGCCTGTGGTCTGAGTCCTTGAATGGGTTTCAGGGCTTTCTGGACACAGCACAATCATCACCCCTTCCCCCAGTTCTCTGTTTGCTGAGCTGAGGTCCTGGGCAGAGGGTACTTTCCTCTTCTTCCTCTGCCAGATCTGTACCATGGGGGCAGGACATGCTGCAGACTGAACCCAGGCCCCCCACTACTGAGCCACGCCCCAGCCCTTATTATTTTTTATTTGAGACAGGGCCTCACTAAGTTGCTGAGGCTGGCCTCAAACTTGTGCCCCTCCTGCCTCAGGCTCTAGAGAGGTGGGATCACAGGCATGGCCATCACACCTGGCATGCCTAGACGGTTAACATGAGTCTCGCCTCTGCTGGCCGCACTTGTCCTGCCTTGTCAATGTGTCCCACAGAAGGTCCTTGCTGCTTCCCAGGTCTAGAGGGGAGGGAGTCGCTGGTCACACGTGGAGAGGGGCAGGCCAGAGTGAGGGTCCACAGGGGTGGATTCCAACCCTGTGAGCAGGGCTGGGTCAGGGAGGAACTGGAGCCTTCCTGCAGAGAGAGTGGAGACGCCCAGTGGGTCAGCGAAGGCCACCCAGGGACCACTGCACATTCCCTGCGGGTTCCATCTGAGACCCTCCCAGCTGCCTGCTGACCGCCCTCTGCATGTCTGTGCCCTGTGGCTGCCTCCCTCTGCCAGTTCCCAGACAAGACCCCTCCTGGCTGTGGGTGGGTGCTCAGACCACCAGGGTCTGCCGGGCTGGAACAGAAGCCACCAGATTCCTCCCTCTCTGCCATTGTCCCAAGCAGAGGACAGTGGCCTCAGACTGCCTCCTCAGCTAAGGGGAGGTCCAGATGCCCACTCTTCTCCCCATGCCTGTGCCCGTCCCACCCCAGGGCTCGTGGCCGGCCCCCACCCCATACCTGTGTGCTTCTCTGGGGGCTGGCGATGGTGCTGTGGTGTTGGGGGCACGCTGCCTTGTGCCTGTTGTACCCTGCAGACCCCTGTGTCAGGCCTGCTGTGCCAAGCATGCCCAGAGCTGGGCCAGTTGAGCCATGCCCCTGGTCTAGGCCCTGTGTGGGACCTTGGCCCTGCCTTTGTGGGAATAGGACTGGCCACAGCAAAGAGAGGATGGTGGGGGCTACGGGGACAGGTCAGGACATGGGTTAGCCTCTGGCATGATCACCAGAGTTGGAATCTGGGGCAGGGCCAGGAATCTGCACATCAGCCTTGCCCCCACTGACTCCTGGTAGCTCCCAGGACGCCCAGGCCTGAGGCTCACCCCCTGCCACCACCCACTTTTGCCTCACTGCGCCAGAGGGCAGAGGTGCTGCTGCCCACCCTGTAGCCCCAATGTCATGGCACTGGTGAGCCTCCTGGTCCAACCCTGCCATGCACAGCGTCTTAGAGGGTGAGATTTGAAGCAGATGGCACTCAGTTGGCAAACTGGGCTTGGGTTCTCTCCTTGAGACCCTGTGGCCGTACGGGTTCCACCCAAGCCTGCCATCTGGGACAGGGCAAGGTGGGGCAGGCCCGGGAAGCTGCTGGCTCCCAGCCTGGCCACACCCCCTTCACCTGGCCTCTCTGCCATCCGTCCACAGCTGCTCCCACCCTGCACCTTGCCATCTCATTCAGCCCAAGCCAGGCTGAGGTCATGTGAGGTGCCCTCCAGCTGGGCGGGTGGGAGGGAGGTCAGGATGGAAGGACCCCCGAACCAGAATCCATCCCAGTGAGACCCAGGAGGCTCGGTCCAAGTCCCTGCAGAGCCACAAAGCCCCACCCTGGTGAATTCTGCACCCTTTCTCTGCACCTTTACTCCTCCCCTCTCAAAGTGCACACCTGGGCCACAAACCACTGCTGCCCTCCGAGCCTGCCCTGAGCCCATGAGGCCAGGCGTGCTCCTGCTGCCTGGAAAGGGTTCCTAGAATGCGCCCTCGCTGCGCAGTGCCCAGCCGGGAGCGCGGGGGAGCGCAGGAAGCCGGGTATGGGGAGGGGGCGCCCACCAGACAGGACTGGCTTCCTGGAGGAGGGGGTGCTGGGCTGTGATCTGAGCAGGGGAAGGGGGGACAGAGGAGTAGGGCATGAGGAGCAGGGCTATTGAGGTATGGGACGAGCCAGGTTGGTGGTCCTGGGGGAGGGGCAGATTGCCAGGAAGGACTTGGGTGCAGAGGGAGCGGCCTGTACTCAGGAGGTAGCAGGAGCTGGCCACCCTTTCTGGGAGGTGTGGGACTTCCCCTTCCCAGTCCAGCCTTTGCTCAAAGCCCTGGGTTGAGGGCCTGTTGTCCTCCTCAGATTGGTCTGCCTCTGCCACCTTCTAGTGGCCCCCACTGAACACTTGTGACCACTGGCCCTAGGCCCTGCTGTCCCATCTTCTGACCCAGATGCCATCTGGGTGGCTTCTTCCCTGTCAAACCCTGTGGTCCTGCTAATTTTGTATCTCGCTCCTGGAGACGCAAGCAACACTGTTGCCCTCTGCGGCCCCTGCTGATACAAGAGCAGCATGCCCTGTGGACTCTGCCTCCCAGGACAGAGGGCCTGGCCCCAGTCCTGGGCTGAGGCAGGAGATGCCTGACAGAGCCTCGTGGTCCTGGTGGGGAGGGATGTCCAGGCCTAGGCAGGCCACATGCCCAGGGCTGCCCAGACAATGGGGTGGCATGCCATGATCAAAGTCTCTTGTCTTGTCTCCTGTGGGGTTGGGCCCCTAGTTCCCCCAGCAGTGACAAAGGCACATGGGCCTCTCAAGGGGTCCTGAATCATGGCCCAGGAGCCACTCCCCTTGGCTGGGGACTGGAAGCCTAGGGAGGGCCCTTGGAGGACAATCCTAAGTGGTCTCCACATTTTGAGACTCTCACCACACTTTGAACAGGGAGTTGGTGTCAAGGTTCTGTGTTCATTTCCTGATGCTGACGTAACTCAGTGACTGAAATGAACTGGGCCAGAAGTCTGAGGTCAAGGTGGGCAGGCTGCGCCGCCCCCTGAGCTCTGGGGGTCTTCCTGCCTCTCCGGTGCCCAGTGTGTTCCTGCTGGAGTTGCTGCCTTGCAGAACGCTCGCCCCATCTCTGTCTTCACTGGCTGGCTGTGTCTTCTAAGGACACGGGTCATGTTGGATTAGGGCCCACCCTGCTCTATCCAGGATGACCTCAGTTTAACCAACCACATCTGCAGAGACCCTGCTGGCACAGTGAGGTCACTGCAATAGTATGAATGTGCCTGCTGCTGTGGCAGACCCTCAGGTGGGCAGCTCTGAAGGACAGAAATTACTGCTTAGGCCCTGGGAGCTGAGAAGTCCAGGAGCAAGGCACCCTTAGACTTGGTGGCTCCCAAGGGCTGGCACCTCACAGGTCATGCCCTCTGAGTGTCCTCACAGAGCTGAAGGTCCAGGGGAGCACCAGTCCTATTCAGGAGGGTGCCTCCATTCCCAATGAAGGTCCCACTTTAGCACTGTCTCTCAGGAGGCGTCCATTCAGACCACAACAGTCCACAGAGGGTCAGTGGATTATGAGACCCCTACAGCAGGGTCCTCTTTGCAGTCTTGCCGACCCTTCCAGTCCAGGGGAAACTGAGGCTCAGGGTGGGAGGGACATGGGGCATCAGGAGAGTCAGGGAGGGGCTCCGGGTTGGCATGCTCACTGGCCCTGCATCCAGTTTCCCACCAGGCTGTCCTGGGCAGATGGCCCTGGGTCACTGGGTCTCCGTCCCCCTGCAGGGTGCAAGATCAAGGCTCTGCGCGCCAAGACCAACACGTACATCAAAACGCCAGTGCGTGGGGAGGAGCCGGTGTTCATTGTGACGGGCCGCAAGGAGGACGTGGAGATGGCCAAGCGGGAGATCCTGTCAGCGGCTGAGCACTTCTCCATGATCCGCGCCACACGCAGCAAGGCGGGTGGGCTGCCCGGCACTGCCCCCGGCCCACCCAACCTGCCAGGACAGACCACCATCCAGGTGCGCGTGCCCTACCGTGTGGTAGGGCTGGTAGTGGGGCCCAAGGGCGCCACGATCAAGCGCATCCAGCAGCGAACGCACACGTACATCGTGACGCCTGGTCGCGACAAGGAGCCAGTGTTCGCGGTGACGGGCATGCCCGAGAACGTGGACCGCGCCCGCGAGGAGATCGAGGCGCACATCACGCTGCGCACCGGCGCCTTCACGGAAGCCGGCCCCGACAGCGACTTCCACGCCAACGGCACCGACGTCTGCCTGGACCTGCTGGGGGCCGCTGCCAGCCTCTGGGCCAAGGCCCCCCACCCGGGACGGAGGCCCCCCACGGCTACCAGCGGCCTCCGCGGGGACAGTGCCCTGGGCGCCCCCAGCACCCCCGAGGCCTTCTACGCGGGCAACCGTGGAGGGCCGCCAGTGCCAGACACGGGCCCCGCCAGCCCCTATGGCGGCTCTGGAAATGGGGGCTTCACTTTCGGTGCGGATGGCGCTGGAGCCCCCACAGGGACGGCCACCCCCGAGGACTGTGACTTTGGTTTTGACTTCCTGGCACTGGACCTGACCGTGCCGGCGGCAGCCACCATCTGGGCCCCCTTCGAGCGGGCCGCGCCCCTGCCAGCCTTCAGTGGCTGCGCGGCCGTCAACGGGGCCCCAGCGCCCGCCTCCACGGGGGCGCGGCGCAGTAGTGCTGCGGGCACCCCGCGCCATTCGCCCACGCTGCCTGAGCCTGGAGGCCTGGGCCTGGAGCTCCCGCTGACCCGCCGCGGCGCCCCGGACCCGGTGGGTGCCCTGCCCTGGCGGCCCTCCCAGACCTCCCTGCCACCCTTCTCCAGCAGCGCCAGCTTCTCCGCAGCCACCTCACTGCCCAGCAGTGCCTCGGCCTCCTCGGTCCTGGACTCCAGCGCCACCGACAGCAACCGCAAGCCCTCCACCTCCTCCGGGGCCGCAGCAGTGGCCCCCTCCGCTGCCGCTGGGGCCCCTGGTCCACCCACCACCGCCCCCGCGCGGGAGTGCGTGGTGTGCGCCGAGGGCGAGGCCATGGCCGCCCTGGTGCCCTGCGGCCACAACCTCTTCTGCATGGACTGCGCGGTTCGCATCTGCGGCAAGAGCGAGCCGGAGTGCCCGGCGTGCCGCACGCCGGCCACCCAGGCCATTCATATCTTTTCTTAGTGCGCACTCGGCCGGGGCCGGGGCCTCCCCACCAGGCCCACAGCTGCCGCCTGGCGGTGCTGGGGTGGACATGAGCGGAGGGGGGGGGGCGTGATGGGCGTGGGGCAGGGGCGAAGGAGGGGCCGCGAGGGGCCAGCCAGAGTCCAGAGACAGCTTTAACTCCTCGGCCAGGTGTGGAGACGGCCAGCCGGCGGCCCAGCTGCAGCACCTCAGTTCTTGACAAATGACAGTATTGAGTGGACAGGTTAAAATAAAACGGAGAGAAAAGGTCTGCTTGCACTTTTTATTTAAGACACCCCTCCCAGGGGGTCCCAGCAAACAAAACAAGGATTTTTACAACCGCCCTGGTCCTTTGTCAGTAGCTGTCCGGGGTTGACAGCGACTACACACACAGGCACTCCCAGGAAGGGGTGGGTGACATTTCTACTCCCGTTTTGGGGCAAACATTTGCTGTTTTGTACTCAGTGGGGCCGGGCGGGGGTGGGGTTCCGGGGTGTCTCACCCAGAGGTTTCTTTTTTTTAAAATTATGAATCCCATTCCTGCTGTGATTCTTGTCATTTTTTAAATTTTTAAAAGTTTTTTTTTTTAACTTTTACTTTTTACCTCTTGTGTATATGTAGGGAATTTATAGGGAAATATGTACTTTATGGAATAAATTTTAAGAACTAAAAAATATATTTTATTTTAAATGAAGTAATGGACCTTTAATCTTACACAGCTAAATTACTGATTATATATTTGCTGAGCTGATTTAAAGGTTAAAAACATTGTATCAAGAGTTTTATTTTTTGACTTCAAAGCCTTCTTAATAAAGTCTTTTTACTACACTGAGCCCTGCTGTCCGGTGTGTGGAGTGTGGGCGGGTGGCCTTGGCCCTGGCTCCTCCCAGCTCTGGGTCCCAGGCTCTGGCTCTCCAGCACTGCCTGGGTCCAGCTGAGGGCCCTGGGGTTTGAGGGGCAGCTTTGGCTTCCAGGGACCAGCAGAGGCAGGCCTTCCCCTGCGGCCAGGTGTGTGGCCCCACCCCACAGTGGGGCGTGCCAGTCTAGATGGGAGCCAGGCTGGAGGTCCTGGCCGAGAATCGACTACAACACCTCGTGGTCTGCAGAGGATGCGGTGACGGCCTGTTCTCCTCATCTGTTCCCCCGAAGGGCAGCCCACAGGTCACCAAGCAGATCTTCAGGGGTGGGTTGAGCCCAGGGGGTCAGGAAGGAGTGGCCACCAGGTGGATGGTCCGTGGACAGTGGAACCACTCACGTGACTCATGAAACTAGACGATGTGCTGTCCCAGGGATCAGGCACAGGGCCAGGGTGGGTGGATCATGGGGAGGGCCTGGGGGACAGCCCCCTAGGACAGTGAGGAGTGTGAAAGGGGCCTGGAGGGAGGGGCTCAGGGACACGGGAGCGACGAGCTGTGGGTGGCAGCAGTGGAGATGAGCCCCACTCTCTGGACCCCTGGCCTGTCCCCACCACCCGCTAAGGCAGAGATACCCCTTAGGACCGGCCTCCTAGTTCTGGGGGCTGGGGGCACTGCAGTGTGGCGAGGAATGCCACCCAGGAAAGATGTCCCCTGGCTCCAAATGTGGCCTTATTTGGGAAAAGGGTCTGTGTAAATATGATTAAGGATTTAGAGAGAGTCGCCCTGAGTCGGGGGGCCTCACCTCCAGTGTGCCCCTATGAGGGAGATAGCTGTGTGGAGGCAGAGCCTGGGAGGACCCACCCAAGAGGCCAGGGGGACTCCTGGCGCCCCCAGAGTGCAGCTGTACTCACCTGGGGCTGGGCCTCAGCTTCCAGGTGGAGGATGGAGTTCCCACCAGCCCAGCTGAGGCTCTCTGTCCTGGCCAGGGCTGACCCGCAAGTCTGCAAGGAGCATGGGCCACGGCCACAGGAGCCCTGGCAGCCTGGGCTGAGGTCAGGCCTGGGCCAAATGGCAGAGGGTGGCCAGCAGGCAGCAGGTGAGAGGGTACTGCTGACCATGGGCAGCTTGGGCAGGAAGAGACTGTCCCTCCCCAGGAGGCTAAGAGGAGGAGGTTCTGGGCGTCCTGTGGAAGGAAGGGGCCCTGAAGAGAGGACTCAGAGGTCTGAGCCCCAGGGGAAGGAGGCGGGCGTGCTGGGCAGCTGTGCCTCCAGCTGCTGTGCCCACTTGTCTGCTGGCTGCGGCTGGCTGGGGGAGAGGCCCTCAGAACTGGGAGCACTCTCCTTTCTCCCTTGATTTATTTATTTTTGCCTATTCTAATGGTACGCTGCTGTCATCCCCAGGAACCCTGGAGGCTGAGGCAGGAGGATCCTAAGTTCAAGACCAGCCTGGGCAACTAGGGAGACCCTGTCTTAAAAAAGGACAGGGGCGGCGTTCGGTGGTAAAGCGCCTGGTTTATCCTCGTACCAAGCCCAGAACGTGCTGGGAGGAAGGAGTGAAGGAACACGGGGCCAGGGTCCTAGGCCCAGGCTCGGGCTGCCAGGAGGACGGGTGTGTGGACAGAGCTGGGGCAGCTGGACAACTGGCCAACAGACAGGCCCAGGGCATGGCCTGGGGCTGGTCTGAGGACCCCTGTCTGGGGCCGCGGGGCTGGTGCTGGGCACCTGTGGCCACCGTGGCCCTGGGGGAGCCGGAGGGATTCTCGGAGACGGGGTTCGAGGCCTAGATCCAGCCAGGCCTGGAGGAAAATGATCCCTGCCTTTGAGTTTGGCGGCCAGTGAGCTCTCCAGCACTGAGAGCCGGAGCAGGCCGGAGCGGCTCAGGCCGGGAAGTGTCCCGGGAGGAGACCAGCTCCTCACTCCGTTTCTTCCTCTTTTCCATTCCGATGTTTCACACAGAGGTTCGGCTCAAGGAAGCTGAAGGCCCAGGTTCTTCCCGGTGTCCCAGGCGCAGACCCTCGGGGACTGGGCTGCTCAGGGTGAAGTCCCTTTGGGCTTCCTCAGGCCCCCGGGCCAGCCGAGGGCAGAGCCGGGTTCTCCCGCCTGGACCTGGGAGCAGCAGGCTCCAGCACGGAGTCCGGCTGTGCCTGTGCTTGGGGGACAGTCCAGCCTCTGGAGTCCCACCCTGCGTCCCACCACGGCCCCCTCTTGGCACTGGACCTTGGGCTTCACTCTTTACCTCAGTCTGCACATGTGTGAAATGGGGCTTGGCCTTAGTCACCCGGGACAGTCCAGCAGGTGAGCGGCCTCCGGGCTTACCTTCTGGGTGGGGAGGCAGGCGGTGGACAGGCAGGGGGTGGGCGCCTGGGTGGGCCTGAGGGGGAGGGATGGAAGCAGAAGGAGGGGCGGTGACGGTGGGGGTGGTCAGCGCTCAGGAGGCAGACGGGAGGTGTGCTCGCAGGTGCAGCTGGTTGGGGTGGCCCGGGGCTGAGTCAGAGACCAGGTGGCAGGGACCCGGAGAGGGCCACAGGGCTCCTTCCGAGGGGACGAGGCTGGAAGGAGAAAGGTCGCACCCCGGGCATCCTCTCCAGCCTTACCCGCCGGATCCAGATCCTCAGTGGGACACGGGGTTCAGATCCAGGGGTGTCCCTGGAGAGCTGAAGACGTGACCCCCGTGTGGAAGGGTTCAGAGGGGCTTGGCGACCTCAGCAGTGGGGAGTGCCGGGTGGTCCTGTGGGCAGGTGGGGCACAGCCTCCGGCCCGGCTCTCTTCTCGTGAGGTGATCTGGTCACAGGGACCCACATTCGTCCTCGCCCATCCTGCAGAGTCCACCTGCCCTGGAAGTCCACATCAGCACACACTGCACTCCGCCAAGCAGAACGTCCACGTCAGCTGAAACGCCATAGCCACACGTGTCTGGTGACTTCCACGTTGGATCTTTCTGGAATCTTCTAGAATGCTGCAGTCCATCATGTCCAACAGAACTTACTGCGATGATGGTGGAACTCCGAGTCCACACGGTGCAGGACAGAAGTCCCAGCACAGGCCGCGGGGCCACAGGAGGCCAGCTCAGTGGAGAAGCCGATTCTTTCTGATTCCAGATTCTGGGGATTGAGCCCAGGGGCCCTTAACCGCCGCGCCCCACCCCAGCCTTTTTATCACTGTTACTTTTGGGGACAGGATCTTGTTAAGTGGCTGAGGCTGGCCTTGAACCTGCATTCTCCTGCCTCAGCCTCCCAATTACAGGAGTGTGCCCCGCGCCCAGTGGCACCCCCCCACTGGGTTTGACATAGAGATGTCAACAGGAGACACCCTGGAGAGAGCGGGGGAAGGGAGTCCGCCCACAGACCTCGCGGTCCCTGATGGCCCTGGATGGACGCATCTTCTCCAGGTGTAGGTCAGCGTGGTGGACCAGGAGCCGGGCAGCAGGAAGGCCCTGTGCTGCTCAGGGTGCTGGCCAGAGGGCTGTGCTCCCCGTCCCAGGCCCCCACAGGCCCGTCCCCAGGTGGGCTACTGGAGGTGGCACAGCCTGGGAGCACCTGGGTCCCCATGACTCTCACAGGGGGTGGCCGTGGCCTATGGTGAAGGGTGTCTGTCCACCATGATGCCCTGACTGGCCACAGGTCAAAGCTACAGGGACAGCTGACCACTGAGGCCGGAAAGACCCTTTTCTCCTTATCTGCTAATTAACTCAGGTATCTTGCTATAGCGATGGTAAGCTGAGCGACTCAGAGTGGCGCGGGGTCCGGAGCAGGGCAGCCCCAAAAGCCCTGGGGCCCCACGGCCACCTAGAAGAGGGGAGACCTTGGGCCATGATGGGCCACGGAGTACAGCTCCAGCAGCGTCCCCTTCCAGCCCCAGGACCTGAGGACACATCATTTCCCACGGCCAGAGGGACTCCACGTGGGGGAAGTGGAGGTGGGGTCACCCGGGTCATCGGCTGCATTGTCCCCGGAGCCCCAGGAGCTGCCTGCATCTGCATTCAGGACTTCCCAGTTCCAGGGCCACAGAAGATGGACGTGCACCGGGAACCCGGGGCAGTCGCTGCGGGAGAGTGCCGCTGTGCTGAAGCGGCCAGCCCTGGAGGGCAGCGGGTTCTACAGCCTGGACACGAGGTAAGCAGGGCCAGAAAGCAACAGAGTGCTCCATCCCACCACCACGGGGACATGCCAGAGGGACACAGGAGCCCCCAGGAGCGAGGGCTCAAGGGGCAGAGGCTGGCACGGTCCCTCCTGGAGAGTGCAGGACGTCCAGCTCAGCGGACTCTCAAACAAGGACGCGCTTCGTAGCCCACCTCCCGGGTCCTGCCTGGGGGTCTTTGGTTTCTCTGGCTTGGGACCCGGGGATGGAGCCACCCCCAGCCCTTTTATTTTCTATTCAGAGACAGTGTGTGGGCCTTGCACTTGAGACCCCCCACCTCAGCCTCCTGAGTCACTGGGGTGACAGAGGTGGCCGCTGCCACCTGTATTTTGATCTGCTAAATAGTGACCGCACGAGGAATGGGCAGGAAGAGGGAGTCAACCTGGGTTCTCGGTGCCTTCTAGCCAGCAGCGCATCCTGAGCCACAAGTCACGGAGGAGGGGCTTGGGGAGCACAGGCCACAACAGATTCCACAGGCAACTACTGGTTTTGCCCGAGCGCCCGACGTGCCCCAGGGTCCAGAGTGGGCGGCTCTGGGCAGGAGCCGGGAGGAGGCCTACAGCCCTGGCACAGGGTCCTCGCCCACCTGCCCCGCACCCAGCAGGGTGTCAGCCGCCGGTAGAGCCAGCGGCCTGTCCTCTGCCGCCACCGCGTGTCCAGCGCAGCACATGACACCCTGTCCTGCGTGGCCCTGGGCAGAGGGTTGTCTGTTAAGGTGGAAGCTGGAGCTTGGTGGGCACAGGGCGGGCCCCTGTGGCAGGGCTCCGAGACTGGACTGGAGGAGCCACAGCGTCTCCTTTGCCCCGAGCAGGCCCGGGCCCCCACCGTGCTGGGACCCTGGCCATCGCCCGCCGCCTTCTTACCTGCAGCCAGGGCACTGGGGCCACCCGACCATAAGGAGAGCAGAAGAGGTCCCTCGCCAGGGACCTGAGGGAGGGCCAGACAACAAGGGTCTCGGCAGATGCATTTATTTCCCTGTTTGCAAACAGAAGTTGGGACTTGTCCAGACAGAGAGGACGTTTCCCTGATTTATGTGGAACAAAGGAGAGCCCAGGGCAGTGGCCCTCAGGCGGGCGTCACCCACACCAGCTGAACAGTGGGCTTCAAGAGCCCTTTGACAACCTGGGTCAAGGTCAACACTCCCTGCTTTGTCGTGTTCCCAGCTTGTACCATGATAGGAGGTGATGAGAGGGCACCTCGGCTCTGTGGGCTCTGTCCCCACGACGGTCACCCTAGTCCAACCAGAGAAAGGCATCGGCACCCAATAGGGGGCAGTGCAGAGCACCCCTGAGCAGGACCCCTCAGAACCTCCCATCACTGGGGACAGGAAGGGCTGAGAAACTCATGGCTCAGAGCATCCCAAGGAGAGATGACAACTAAAGCCATGTAGGGTCCTGAATGGGGTCAGAGGTAGGAAGAGGGCACTGGGGAAACCCCAGGACCCCAGTGAGGCTGGGCTTTAACAGCCGTGTATCAGCTGGTGCAGTGGCCCTGCCTGTCATCCCAGTTGCTCAGGAGGCCAAGGCAGGAGGATGCAAGCTTGAGGCCAGCCTCCACAATTTAGCAAAGTCCTGTCTCAAAATAAAAAGGGGTGTAGGTCAGTGGTGAGGACTTGCCCAACACATGCCCAGGCCCTGGGCTTCAGCCCCAGTACCTCAACACAGCAAAAGGTCTCTGAGCACTGTCACTTTGGGACCCCAACCTCCATATGCATAGATTACATTCTACAGATGCATCCGTTTATAGGCGAATATGATCTGATTTTATGTATTTATTTTATTAATACATAAGGTATAGTTTGTGGAGGAGGGCACTAGAGATGGCCCCATGTTCTCACACTTGCTGGGCCAGCTCTCTGCCACTGAGCTGCACTCCCAGCTCTTTTTATTTTGCTTAGATACAGAGTCTTGCTAAGTCACCCAGTCTGACCTCCTTGCCGTCCTCCTGTCTTGGGCTCCCCAGTTGCTGGGATGATGGCGTGGCTACCACACCCAGCCATTAATATTTTAAAGTAAAACTGTCTGAAAAAACCCAGAGCACTAAACCCATGTGCCATCAAGAATCAACCTGATCTGAGAGCGCTCATTTTTCTTGCTGAGAGCCTTCTGACTCCTGGCATGGCTTGGAGGACCAGAAGCCCTGTTGGCCTCGGTGGCTGCAAGCAGACTGGCTCTGACCACAGACAGGACAGCTCCCTGGACCAAGGCTGCAGAGAAAGTCAACCCAGGGCCGTGTGCACATGAGGGCAGCACCCGGGTCACCCTCTATGTTCACTGTTTGGGTATATGGGAAGCGCCTGGGGGGCGTTGCATGGTGATTCTACATTAAGTTAATATTATTAAGCCCTACAAGGGACCGAAGATCACTTACTCCTTCATTTCTTGTGGCCCTGGGTTTGAAACCCAGGGCTTCTGGGCAATGTCTACCACTGAGTCACATCCCCAGATTTTTTTTTGTTTAATATAGCAAAGACTATTAAAGGAGAAAGGAAAAGATGTGCTCAAGGGAGAGGGTGGGTCCTCTCAGGGAGGACAGTGACCCACCCCAGCCCTTTTAAATTTTATTTTGAGACTGGACCTTTCACTCATCCACCTGCCTCAGCCTCCCAAGTAGGGGGGTGACAGGGACACACCACCGAACTCACCTTACTATCTAACAATAATTTTTTTCCCTTTCTATCTTTTAAAAATGATTTTCGGGGGGCACCAGGGATGGCACTCCACCACTGAGCCACATCCCCAGCCCTATTTTGTGTTTTATTTAGAGACAGGGTCTCAGTTGCTTAGCACCTTGCATTGCTGAGCCTGGCTTTGAACTTGTGATCCTCCTGTCTCAGCCTTTGGAGCTGCTGCAATTATAGGCTTCTGCCATCACCCCTACCCAAGATGATATATATATATATATATATTTTTTTTTTTTGGTGGTGTGTGCATGTGAGGCAAGCACTCTACCAACTGAGCTGTATCCCCAGCCCAAGACGATTTTTAATTGAAAGATGTTCTTGAGATAATTGTATATTCACACACATTTGAAAGAAAGACCAGAGAGGGTGTGAGAGTGATCTGGCTGTGGCATCTGATGCCCCCTCTGTGGTGAGGGCTCATCTGGGGGGCCAGGCAGTGGCTCCTTCCTCCTCCACCCGCGACGCCCCACTTGCGGAGACAAGCCTGTGCGCTGTGTGCAGCGGGGGACCTGCCTCGACAGAGGGGGACCGTTGGGGTCAAGGGTGCAGAAGTGGTGGGTGCTCTGCTGAAACCTCTCAAGGAGCTCTCCAGAGACCAGAGCGAGATCCGTGGCCCTGCGGTGGCCCCCAGTGGGATCGCTTTTGCCAAACGGCAGCCGGATGTGGACATGACAAGGTCCAGCAGCCCTATTCCGGTCCTCTGTGTTACTTCTTGTACTGCTGTGGGGGGTCCCTACAGTTTTAGAGCGGGACAGGTTTGTGCCCTCGCTCCCATGTCCCAAGGTGGCACTGCCCACTGCATCCAGGGTCGCTCCCACTGCCCCTTCGCCCCACACAGTAAGCCCCGGCAACGCTAATCTGTCCTCCCTTTCTGACATCATGTCATTTGAAAAATATTATTTGAACAGAATCCTACTATGTGTGACCCCGCGGGCCAGGTGGGCCGGTTCCTCGCCAGCGCCGGGAGCCGGCCTGCCCCACCCCGCGCTGTGACGTCACGCGGTTGCCGGGCGCCCAGGGAGACGCCCTGACGCTGACGTCACACGGTTGCCGGGCGCCCAGGGAGCCGCCCAGCCGCGGTCCGGCCTTCTTGTCCGTGATTGGAGGAGGCACTCTGTCACGTGCTCGGACGGACCCTCGAGGCGGTGGGCCAGAGGCTGGGTCACGTGGCCCTGGAGGGAACGCCGGTTGGCCGCGGGCGCGCTCCCAGGCGGCGAGAGAAACCACCACGGGGCGGGGCTCAGGTGTGGGGATCCTCCGAGTGTCGCTGCTCGACGCCACGACAGGTGGCAATAAACACGTTAGACAGGTCCCTTCAAGACACAGCTAAACCCGCCGCCAGTCCCCACCCCCCCCCAGGAACGCGCGTGGTGGGCAGAAAGGGAGCTGGCCTTTGTGGGGCACGGGGTGTGGCTGGCCATGGCCCCGGGACAAGTCACTCCCAAGCTCAGGGACCCCAGAGAGATAAACGCGTTTTTCACTGTGCACATGGGGAGTTCAGAAGTGATGTGGCCGAGTGGCCGCAGTCAAGTGCAGCTGAGGGCTGTCACTTGCAGGCTGGGCTGCGTCGCGCTGGCTCCCTCACAGCAGCCTTGTCCTCAGCACGGCTTGAGCTTCCTCCCGACATGGAGACTGGCTGTCCCCAGGGTGAGCAATCAGCAAGCAGAGAGCCCATCACTCTCACCAACCCAGACTGGAGGCCACAGGCTGGCTCACTTGTGATGTCCTATTGGCCCCACAGCTCAGCCCCTTGTGGGGAGCGCGCTGCCCCAGGCCATGAATTCAGAAGACAGGGCTGCTGGGGCCAGCTTGGAGGCCGCCCCCCGCATCTGCACACAGATCCATGTTCCATCAGGAGCACAGCCCTGAGCCCCCGCCTCGGTGCAGGCCAGCACAGGCGGTCAGGTCCCAGGCCCACCAGCCAGCTCCACTGGGACCTACTGGACCCGTCAGCTACTTCCCCTGGGTTTGCTGAGCTGGGACGAGGTCAGCACTGCCTCCAGCATTCGCTAAAGCTGAAGCCAAGACCGAGCCTGGCCAAGTGGAGGTGGAGAGAGCAGGGGTGTTGAGAGCCACAGCCAAAGGGGCCCCAGAAAACTTCCAGCTGCCAGCAAACTCCCAGCTGCCGGCTGATGATTGGCTCACAGTGGCCCCAGCAACATCTAGCTGATTGGCTCCTCTGCGGTCATGTTCATTGGGCTGTTTCCCTGCCCTTCAGACTACGGAACTGCTCATTGGGGGACTTCTTTGGCTCCGCCCACGCGACCTAGCCAATCGGCCTCAAGAGCAGGAGGATTGTGGGAGGTGGTTGTTGGTGTGTGGGAGAGGCTGGTGGAAGCCGGTGGTGGCAGTTGGGCTCTGAGGGTTTTTCCTGAGGAGCTGTTTTGTTTGGCGTTTGTAGTTTTAAAAATAAAGTTTGTTTCTTTTGACAAGTGGCTCCTGAATTGTGCCCAGCCAGACTGCGGCATTTGGTGGCTCGCACGGGGAGCGACTGAGGGTAAGTAAACTGCTGGCCCCTGAGGGCAGGGCGAGAGGATGGGTAGCCATTCTAAGTTTCCTCTTTTGTTTTGCTTCACTTTTGTTTTAAGTTGCCTGTCCCTGGAGATGAGTGAGACGGAAGAAAAACCGCTCACATTTGAGGAAAAACTATTTGCGTTTGAGGAACAGATAGGGAGAAAGGTCGGATGGACATTTCAGTCCCTGGAGATGAGTGAGACGGAAGAAAAACCGCTCACATCTGAGGAAAAACTATTTACGTCTGAGGAACAGATAGGGAGAAAGGACGGATGGACATGTCAGGAGGATAGAAAGGCTATAATGAAATTTTGTTGTTCCATTTTTATTGGATTCTGTCTCGGTTTGGTTTGGTGTTATCTTGCTGGGTTGTATTATAGTAGAAATACGGGATCAGCAATTAGTAAAAAACAAACCGAAAGAGTGTTAAGTAAATTGTTAGACGAAGGAGGCATCCCAGTAAAATCAAGAGCAGTCAGGGCATACGCTGATACAATACAAAAATATAGCCCATGGCTTTTTAAGGAGGAGTTGTTAGATATATCACAATGGAACCATCATGGTGAAGATTTAAAAAGAATAGAAAAGTACAACCCAGGGACTCTGCCAGTTGGCACATTGACATTGTGGGCGAACGTATCTGGTTTGCTTAGTCCAAAGCCTTCAGTTCAGACAAAGGTAGAGGAAGGAAGTTTAGAGCAGCAAAAGCCATCAGGGGAAAAGTTACAACAGGAGACTGCTAATAACACCTTTCTATCAGAGAGCGAAAGTCTCCAACCAACAGCACCACCTCTACAGGAGACTGCTACTAACAGCATTCTATCACCAGAGGGCATAAGGGTCCAATCAACAGCACCACCTCCATATGCTAAGAGACTCCCAACCCCCGCAGTTGATAGTTGGGATCCTGAGACAGGATCTCAAGTATGCCCTGTATTTGAGGTAGGAGGGCAGCGAATTCACCAGGGTTTATTTTACAAAACAGTGAAGGAGCTAAAAGAGGCTGTAACAACCTATGGTCCTCAAGCACCCTTCACTGTAAGCTTGATCGAATCCATTACCAACTTAAACATGACGCCAGCAGATTGGGCTAATATGTGTAAAGCTGTGCTAACTGGAGGACAATACCTGTTATGGAAGGTTGCTAATGAGGAATTTTGCAAGGAGACAGCTATGGGAAATGCAGCAGCTGGTTATCCTCAGAGAAATCTAGATATGTTGTTAGGAAAGGGACCTTATGAGGATCGGCAGCAACAACTTGCATATGATCCTGGTGTATACGCACAAATTGCTATAGATGCACTTAAGGCATGGAAGACTTTACAAGGACATGGAGGTTTACAAGGTCAATTATCTAAGATAATACAAGGAGCTAATGAACCTTATGCTGAATTTGTAGATAGGCTTATTCAAACAGCTACCAGAGTTTTTGGGAATACAGAACAAGCAATGCCATTAATAAAACAACTGGCTTATGACCAAGCGAATCGTTGGTGCAGAGATATCATTAGACCATGGAAACAGGAAGATTTAAACAAATATATTAAATTGTGTAGAGACATTAATGAACAAGAGCAAGTCATGGCAGCTGCAGTAAAACAGGCTTTAGATGCCAGAGACATTAATGAACAAGAGCAAGTCATGGCAGCTGCAGTAAAACAGGCTTTAGATGCCAGAGACATTAATGAACAAGGGCAAATTGTGGCAGCTGCAGTAAAACAGGCTTTAGATGCCAGAGACATTAATGAACAAGGGCAAATTGTGGCAGCTGCAGTAAAACAGGCTTTAGATGCCGGGCTAAGAACATGCTACAATTGTCAACAAGCAGGACATTTTAAAAGGAATTGCCCCATAGGAGGAGGGTTTAACAATACTAGGTATCAAAGGAATAGAATACCGGGTATTTGCCCACGATGCCGTAGAGGGAGACATTGGGCTAATGAATGCCGTTCTCAAACCACCATAGAGGGTACTCCATTATCAAAAAACGAACAAGGACAAGGTTTTTATCCACAATATCGTGGACAAAGGCATCGGGCTCCGTTGCCAAAAAACGGACAGGGGGCCCCAATGCTCCGGGGCCCCAAACCACAAATATACGGAGCTCTGGAGGAACCCAGCAACCCCAGCAACCCCATCAGGGTAGTGCCCAGGGCATCAGATCCCTCATCAGACAAACCAGAGGGAGCGCAGGGTTGGACATCTGCGCCTCTGCCAGAGCAGTACTAACTCCAGAGATGGGAGTTCAAATCATTCCCACAGGGGTGAAAGGACCTCTTCCCAAAGGAACAGTAGGCTTATTATTGGGACGCAGCTCTTCTACTCTAAAAGGACTTTTGATAAGTCCTGGGGTAATTGATCCCGATTATGAAGGTGAAATAAAAATTATAGCCAGTTCTCCAAAGGGTATATCAGTAATTTCACCAGGAGATAGAATAGCACAATTACTAATAATACCAAGCCTACATGATAAATTTTCCAATCATACTGTAGAAAGAGGTTCCAAGGGATTAGGCTCCACAGGTGTAGATTGGGCTATGCTTTCTTTAAATTTAGATTCTCGCCCCATGCTAAAACTAAATATTCAAGGACATGAATTTAATGGGCTACTGGATACAGGTGCAGACCTTAGCATTATCTCTCGTCAAGAATGGCCAAAACATTGGCCATTACAACAAGCCACTCAAACGCTTCGAGGCCTAGGAGTGGCGAATAATCCCGATAAAAGTGCAATGGTATTAGATTGGAAGGATCCTGAAGGATGTGAAGGAACTATACAGCCATATGTATTGGATCATCTTCCTGTAAATTTATGGGGACGAGATGTCTTAGATCAATTAGGTTTGACATTAACAAATAATATCAATCAAAATGCACCCACTATTATGGCTAGACAAGGTTTTAGGAAAGGAAAAAGATTAGAAAAACAAGAACAAGGTATAGCAGCACCAATACAAATAAATCAAGGAACAGACAGACATGGGTTGGATTTTCACAAAGGGCCACTGAGACAATAAAAATTGCCTGGAAATCAGAAAGACCAGTATGGGTCCCTCAGTGGCCCTTGACTAAAGAAAAGATACAAGTAGCCCATGATCTGGTCAAACAACAATTAGTGGAAGGACATATACAACCTTCTGTATCTCCCCATAATACTCCCATTTTTGTCATCAAAAAGAAATCTGGTAAATGGAGATTATTGCAAGATTTAAGAGCCATTAATAATGAAATGGTCATTATGGGACCTGCTCAATCGGGGATTCCTCAGTTGTCTGCTTTGCCAAAAACTTGGTATGTTTTAGTTATAGATATTAAAGATTGTTTTTTTTCAATTCCAATTCATCCTGAGGATAGTCCACGTTTTGCATTTACTATCCCTGCACTGAATCATGAAGGTCCTGATCAGAGATATGAATGGAAAGTACTCCCTCAAGGGATGGCTAACAGCCCAACTATGTGTCAAATTTATGTTAACAAAGTAATCCAGCCACTTAGAAATCAAAATCCTGAGCTACAAATATTTCACTATATGGATGACATATTATTAGCACACAGAGCTAAAAACACATTGCTAGAATGTTATGCCACGCTTACAAACTTATTAAAAAATTATAATCTAGAGATAGCAATAGATAAAGTACAATTAAATTTTCCAATTAATTATTTGGGAGTTCTATTATCCTCAACCATGGTCCGTCCACCAAAAATTCAAATACGAGTAGATCAACTCAAATCACTTAATGACTTTCAAAAGTTATTAGGAGACATAAATTGGATAAGACCTTATCTAGGTATTCCAACAGGAGAATTGGGACCTATATTGGATATCCTAAAAGGTCCATCAGATCCAAATTCACCCCACATGTTAACGCCTGAAGCAAGAAAGGCATTAAAAATCATTGAAACATATATGGAAAATATGCATTTGGATAGAATTGATATAAGTTTGCCTTTATTATTTATTGTACTATCAACAAAAAATATTCCTACAGGAGTATTTTGGCAAGAAGGTCCATTATTATGGATACATTTATCTTATTCTCCTAACAATATTCTTACTAGGTATCCTGAGGCTGTAGGACAATTAATACTCAAAGGAATAAAAACAGCAAAGGCAGTGTTTGGAATTTCTCCTAATAAAATTATTACTCCATATACTATGAATCAAATTGATGAATTAGCTAATGAGTTAAATACTTGGGCAATAATCATGTGCAAATCTAATGTTTCATTTGATAACCACTTACCATCTAATCCTTTATTGTCTTTTTGGTCATTGCATCCTGTAATTTTTCCAAAAATGACAAGAAAAACACCTATCATGAATGCTCCAAATATATTCACTGATGGGTCAAATAATGGTACAGCAGCAATAGTTACCCCTGATCGAACTTTTACATTTTTAGTACCCAAACAATCAGCTCAAAAGGTAGAGCTTAATGCAGTATTACAAACTTTTGTGATGTTTAAAGATTCTATATTTAATTTATTTTCTGATAGTCAGTATATAGTTAATGCTATAGTATCCCTTGAAGATGCTGGTAGGATTTCCCCTTCTTCTACTGTTTTCTCTTTGTTTTCCACTATACAAAGTTTAATCTGGGACAGAAAAGATCCATTCTTTATAGGACATATCAGGGCACATACAGGATTGCCTGGAGCCCTTAGTTTGGGCAATGATTTAGCAGATAAAACTACACATGACGTACATATTTTCTCTATACTAGAAGAAGCTATAAATTTTCATAAAAGGTTCCATGTCAATGCTAATACTTTACAAAAGCGTTTTAAAATAACTAAGGAACAAGCTAGACAAATAATAAAACAATGTCAAAATTGTGTGACCTTTTTACCACAAGTTAATCTTGGAGTCAATCCTAGAGGATTGATACCTAACCATATTTGGCAGATGGACGTCACACACTTGCCAGAATTTGGAAAATTAAAATATTTGCATGTTACAGTTGATACTTCTTCTGGATTTTTGATGGGCTCCCTTCATGCCGGAGAAAAAACTAAAGATGTTATAGCTCATTGCTTACAAAATTTTGCCACTGTGGGCATTCCAAAACAGTTAAAAACAGATAATGCCCCTGGTTATACATCTACTTCTTTTAAACAATTTTGCTCATCATTTGGCATTACTCATATAACAGGAATCCCATACAATCCACAGGGACAAGGCATAGTTGAAAGAGCTCATCAAACTATTAAAATGTACTTATTAAAGCAAAAAGACGGAATTGGGAAGGGGTATATATTCCCCAAAGATAAACTTAAAATAACCCTTTTTACTCTAAACTTTTTAAATTTGGATTCATCAGGACTTAGTGCTGCAGAAAGGCATATGTGTCCAAAAAATGTACATAAGCCCAAGGTACTTTGGAAAGATATTCTAACAGGACAATGGAAAGGTCCTGACCCAGTAATTGTCTGGAGTCGGGGGTCTGTTTGTGTGTTTCCACAGGAAGAACAGCAGCCGATTTGGATTCCGGAGAGATTAACTAAAGTCCTGACCCAGTGATTGTCTGGAGTCGGGGGCCTGTTTTTGTGTTTCCACAGGGAGAACAGCAGCCGATTTGGATTCCAGAGAGATTAATTAAAGCAATTTCTACAGACCAAAAAGAAGATGATTTGGCTCAAATCCATAACAGCTGATATCCAAAACTCCAATTTGGCTATCCTTACATCTGCAACAGAACCAGGATGCTTTTTTCAATATCTATTTTATTCTATTTTGTTTTTTGAGCTCATATAGACCTAGGTTAATGTTTTGCTGATCAGTTCTATATATATATATATTTTTTTTTTTACTATAGAGTTTTTAAACATTGCAATGGAGATTTCACCTGTAAAAAGTTATAAGGCCTTTACTATTATGTTATGTGTTGTATGTATTATATTATGTGTGCACACTTGTGTTTTGTGTTATATGTTTGAATGTACATATGTCCATATATCATATATGATTGAGCGCTCATAAAAAAAAAAATGGATCCAAAATTTTTTTTTTATTCACGTGATTTAAATGGTTTAATTTAAATTGGGTAAATAACTGTTAAGAAGGTTAACAGATCTGTTTGTTTACTTTCACCTATTCTTTTTATTATATTTAATAATTCTTTTCAAAATAATGTAAATTGTTAAGAAAATTGTTTTCTTTTAGTGCCTTCTAGAATGTTACACAATTATTAATATTAACCATTATTGCCAAAATTCCTATCTTCATCCCAGTGCCAGTGAAGATAATGTAAATTGTTAAGAAAATTGTTTTCTTTTAGTGCCTTCTGGAATGTTACACAATGTTTTCTTTAGCTATTATTGCCAGAATTTCTATCTTCATCCCAGTGCCAGTGAAGACAATGTAAATTGTTAAGAAAATTGTTTTCTTTTAGTACCTTCTAGAATGTTATATAATTTTTTCTTTAGCCATTATTGCCAGAATTCCTATCTTCATCCCTGTGCCGGTGAAAACAAAGATAAAACTAATCTACAATCTCTGCAATAGCCATCACTGAACCGCTTACAGAACTTGCCTAAACTATGTGTCACATGTATGCATTGTGAACTCACTTGTATGCATTGTGAACTATCTGTTGGTGCAGCGACTTGTGGTAGTGTTGGAGTATTTTTGCTGATGATGTCATCGGTGGTACAATTTTTCCAACAAGAGCTGTCAATTGGCTTGGTATATCTTCCTCTCTTCTGCTTGTCATGATCGTTCAGCTATTTGGGGGCCAACAGAGGTGAGGCAAAGAACCTCACCCCCCCGCTGGTACCTCTCCACAGGTGTGGCTGTATACTGGACCGGTAGTCAATGACGGGTAAGATCCAATTACAATGGTTCCAACCTAAGACAGGAGGCTGACGCCCTGAGGTCAGCTCATCCGAAGACGGGTAAGGACCATATGTAGTATTGGACAACCTAAGGCAGGCACGGTCCCTAAGCCACATGCTTGTTGTTTAAACAGAGAGGGGGAGATGTTGAGAGCCACAGCCAAAGGGGCCCCAGAAAACTTCCAGCTGCCAGCAAACTCCCAGCTGCCGGCTGATGATTGGCTCACAGCGGCCCCAGCAACATCTAGCTGATTGGCTCCTCTGCGGTCATGTTCATTGGGCTGTTTCCCTGCCCTTCAGACTACGGAACTGCTCATTGGGGGACTTCTTTGGCTCCGCCCACGCGACCTAGCCAATCGGCCTCAAGAGCAGGAGGATTGTGGGAGGTGGTTGTTGGTGTGTGGGAGAGGCTTGTGGAAGCCGGTGGTGGCAGTTGGGCTCTGAGGGTTTTTCCTGAGGAGCTGTTTTGTTTGGCGTTTGTAGTTTTAAAAATAAAGTTTGTTTCTTTTGACAAGTGGCTCCTGAATTGTGCCCAGCCAGACTGCGGCACAGGGGGGTGGCGCCGCGGGCCTCACCTGAGCTGAACCGTGCTCTTCTGGGGCCTCTGGGTCCCAGGCCAGCCCTGCTCATAAGGATTGGGAGGGGCGTTCTGTCCTGTGAAACCAGATGATTGTGGAACCAGTGATAGATGGAGGGACAGGGTGCTCTGTCCGTACTCCAGAGTGCCCTCACCAGGACAGGAGCCAGGTGACAGCTGCACTGTGGATGGACCTGAGGACCTCGTGCTGAGGTCCTGTGACCCAGTGACAGGAGAGTCCAGGGGAGACGGATGTGGCCCCGGGGTGCAGGGCTGGAGGCGGGCTCTGTGGGCTCTCAGGCCCTGGGAAGTGAGCAAAGCCAGGAGCAGGAGCTGCTCCGCGGGTGGCTGTGTCGCGCTGTAAAAGTGGCAAAGGTCATTTCAGTCACTAAAAGTGCCGGACGTCCACTCTGCTTCCTACAGGTCCTCTCTCCACACGCCCCCTTCCTCGGGGCTCCCCAGGGGCTCCCCAGACCCTCCCAAGGTGCAGAACCTGGTCCTCACCCAGCTCTGGCCCACCCCGGGCTCCCCACACCTCTGCTGCCTCCTGCACTCCTGTCGCTGGCCACAGTGTCTGTGGGGTCACTGCCCCACTGCCGTCCTGAAACGCCTGCCTCTCTCCGTCGCCCACTCCATTAAAAGCAGGAGCTGATCTACACACATGGGTGCACAATGCACCCGGGCAGAAGCCAGGCTTCGGTGCATGTTCAGACTATTTTTTGCAAGAACCTAAAGTGTATGAAACAGATGGAAAAAACCAGGTGACTCCGTGACCTCCCCCAAGTGGAGGGGCCTGGGATCAGTGCCTGGTGGCTCTGGGACTGAGTGGGAAGAGGACTCGGGAGGGTGACAGGGAGGGTCTGTGCTCTGGCCTGTCTTTGGCCTGGGGGGGGGGAGCCGTGTTGGCACCTGACCTGCAGCTGGTGTCCAGGACACAATCCTGGCAGGGAGGGCGGGCACCCAGGCTGGGCCCCACCCAGGCGGAGGGTGCCCGCTGACCTCTCTTCCCGGATGCAGCGCCTGGCCCAGGGACGTTGGCAGGGACCTCTCTCCTGCGGTGCGTGCGGTGCCCTGTGGCACAGGCTGCTGCTCCCAGGCATCGCTTTCCTTTCTCTTAGTGGCTTTTTTTTTTTTTTTTTTTTTTTTTTTGATTACAGAGAAAATGTGTTTCAGGAACAAGACATTATGTCTGTAAACACTTCCAGCATCAATGTCTGGGTGGCGCTCTGGGTCCAGGGTGCTGAGCAGCTTCCACCCACCGAGGGCAGAGCTCCCCAGTCATGAGGATCCAGTGTCCCAGATGTCCCCCAGGGTCCCCTGGGGGCAGTCAGCTCTCCCCCTGCAGAACAGCTACTCTGACCGAGAAGGGCATCTTAAAGACAGACGATGACGTCACACACACGTTAACAGTTCCCGACATCAACAAATGTCCTGGGTGCCCATTTCCACCGTGGCTCTTATAGGTACATATATATTGGGGTTTGGGGACACCTTTTAAGGGTGGCACCTGCATAATAAGTCAGTTACTCTTTCCCATGATGAGTGCCGGCGCCAACACGGGGACCTCAGGAGCTGAGCTTCACCCGGAACCACGCTGCTGGCATCTCACCGCCCTCCTAAACAGATGGCGAAGCTGAGGCCCGGGCTGGTGCCTGGGTCTCCCGGCCAGCATGGAATCCACTTCTGAACACCTGAGCCGCCACCCCAGAACGGCCCAGGAGCCACCAGCTGAGAATCGTGCCTGAAAGCACCCGTGGGGACCAAGGCCACGTCACCAGAGCAGATCTGCTACCCGGAGCCCCCAGGCCCCCACTCTGGCCCCCCACGAGGCACAGCCTCCTGCCCCTGGAGCTGGGTCACAGGTCCTTGCTGTGTCTCTCCCCTTGGAGGCCAGCCCCTCTCGGGCCTCAGTGTCTCTGACGGTCACAGGTGGCCCTTCTTCCACAGGCCAGAATGGGTTCTGTGTCCCCACCCTGGGTGGAGAATGACGGATATCCAGAGACGAGGTGGCCTGGGCTCCCACCTGGGGACGCAGAGGGCTCACGCTCTCCCACCCTGGTGTCTGCAGGCTCCTCCCACATTTGGGGTGAGGGAACCTCTGGTGTGGTGTCCCGTGGAGGCACCCTGCACCCCTCGTGGCGTCTGGTGACAAACTCTCTACATCTCACGGCTCCCTGCGCCAACACCAATGTCCCCACTGCTTGTCCATTAAGCAAATGTCCCCGAGTGCAGGTTCTGGGGAAGGCAAGGCGCCACTTTGGGTGCTGATCTCCGCATTGGTGCAAAGTCTCGCCGTCTGTGCCGCGAAGGGCACCCCCTCGAGAGGCCCCTCGGGCCCCCGAGGGAGGAGGACGGCACGCGGCAGAGTCGAGTGCTTTTTTTTTTTTTTTTTTCAATATATTTTTGGACGTTGATGGACTTGCTCTCATTCATTTATTTTATGCGGTGCTGAGGGTCGAACCCGGTGCCTCCCCATGGTGGGCAAGTGCTCTACCACTGAGCCCCCGCCCCAGTCGATGCCCACGGGAGTCAGGTTGAACAGTCAGGCCACGGGGCGAGAAGCCACCCTGCCACCCTCCTGAGTGCCCCCGCTCTCCCGACTCCCTCGGGGGAGGAGCAGGAACAGGAATGGAGCCTGGGTCCCCAGCCCCGTCACTCGGAGGTCCACTCTGATCCTGGGTCGCTATAAGCTCTGCAGCAGGTGGAGCGTGCAGCGCAGGTGCTGCAGGGCAGCCGGGGCACACTCGCGGCGCTGCAGGGTGCCCAGGGAGTAGGAGGCCCCTGGCTGACCCCGCGCCCAGTGGGTGAGCAGCAGCCCCTGGCCCTCGCCACTCAGCACCAGCTGGGTCTGCAGCCCACCGAAGCTGACCTGTGGGGCAAGGAGCAGGGTCCAGATGGGGGCCTCCTCCTGCCCCTGCCTGCCCCTGCCTTCTGGGAGGAGCCCCAGCCTGGTGAATGCCAAAGTCAGAAGCCACCGAGTTTACGGTAGAGAGGGGGACACTGAGACTGAGCTGGGGACTCAGCTGCCAAGGCCCCCTCCTGGCCCCGCGGCCTCGTCGAGTGCGGTCTCCGGGCCTCAGCCAGGCACATCTTTTCTGGCTGCGGAAGCCAGCGAGGTGCAGAGGGGCCTGCCACTGGGCTCTGCAGCCCCGAGGGACCAGAGGGCACTTCCTCCCCGAGACTGAGCAGTGTCAGGAGCGGCACCGTCAGAGCTGCCCAGAGCTTCGCCTGAGGGTCCTCAGGACAAGGACCCATGAGCTCCCCATGACATGCACTCGAGCCCAGGAAGACCCCCAGCATGACATTCTGCTGTCCCTAAACGTCATCACTGTGCGTGGTGGGGCTGAGGATGACCCCGGGGCGGCCCCCAGCCCCTTCACACTCAGGAGCCAGCGCTTTTGGGGTCTCCTGGGACCCCAAGCTGGCCAAGAGGCCCTGGCCCACCTGGCCCCTTGCTCACCTGCAGGGTCCCGTCGCTGAACAGCAGCAGCAGCGCCTGCGAGGTCCCCACGAAGCGCAGCAGGCAGAGGCCCAGCGCGGCGGGCGGCTGGGGGGCAGGCGAGGCCCCCTCCTGCAGACAGGGCGTCAGGGCGCCGGCCCCTCTCCCCGCCCCCCAGCTCACCTCCCGCAGGCGCCTCTGCAGGTAGCCGGTGAGGAGCCGCAGGACGGCCAGCTTGGCGCCCAGCGCCCGGGGGACGTCCCTCAGGGCGAAGGTCTCCAGCCTCCCTCGCGCGGGCAGGTAGCAGATGTGGCTGTGGGCAGGAGGAGGGGGCCTCGGTCCTGGGCACTGTGCCTGTGGGCGCCGTGCCACCTGTCCCAGCCTCCTGAGTGGTGACTCTGAAGAAGGCTCTACCTGCCACTCGGATCCCCCAGCCCTGGCCTCTCTAGTGTCCTCATGACCCCAGATGCTCCCACTGACCGCCCCTCAGCCCACGGCGCTCCGCCCTCCACGGCTACAGCTACGGCCTGCCTGGCTAGTCCACGGCCTGCCTGCTGGTCCCCTGCCTGCCTGGCTAGTCCACGGCCTGCCTGGCTAGTCCACGGCCTGCCTGGCTAGTCCCCCACCTGCCTGGCTAGTCCCCCACCTGCCTGCTGGTCCCCCACCTGCCTGGCCAGTACCCCACCTGCCTGGCTAGTCCCCCACCTGCCTGGCTAGTCCCGCACCTGCCTGGCTAGTCCCCCACCTGCCTGGCTAGTCCACGGCCTGCCTGGCTAGTCCCCCACCTGCCTGGCTAGTCCCCCACCTGCCTGCTGGTCCCCCACCTGCCTGCTGGTCCCCCACCTGCCTGGCCAGTCCCCCGCCTGCCTGGCTAGTCCACGGCCTGCCTCACTAGTCCACCGCCTGCCTGGCTAGTCCCCCAACTGCCTGGCTAGTCCCCAGCCTGCCTGGCCAGTCCCCCGCCTGCCTGCTGGTCCCCCGCCTGCCTGGCTAGTCCACGGCCTGCCTGCTGGTCCCCCACCTGCCTGGCTAGTCCCCCACCTGCCTGCTGGTCCCCCACCTGCCTGCTGGTCCCCCACCTGCCTGCTGGTCCCCCACCTGCCTGGCTAGTCCCCCACCTGCCTGCTGGTCCCCCACCTGCCTGGCCAGTCCCCCACCTGCCTGGCTAGTCCCCCGCCTGCCTGGCTAGTCCACGGCCTGCCTGGCTAGTCCCCCGCCTGCCTGGCTAGTCCCCCACCTGCCTGGCTAGTCCCCCACCTGCCTGGCTAGTCCACAGCCTGCCTGGCTAGTCCACAGCCTGCCTGGCTAGTCCCCCACCTGCCTGGCTAGTCCCCCACCTGCCTGCTGGTCCCCCGCCTGCCTGCTGGTCCCCCGCCTGCCTGGCTAGTCCCCCGCCTGCCTGGCTAGTCCCCCGCCTGCCTGGCTAGTCCCCCGCCTGCCTGCTGGTCCCCTGCCTGCTGGTCCCCTGCCTGCCTGGCTAGTCCCCCGCCTGCCTGGCTAGTCCCCCACCTGCCTGCTGGTCCCCCACCTGCCTGGCTAGTCCACGACCTGCCTGGCTAGTCCCCAACCTGCCTGCTGGTCCCCCACCTGCCTGGCTAGTCCCCCACCTGCCTGCTGGTCCCCCACCTGCCTGGCTAGTCCCCCACCTGCCTGCTGGTCCCCCAACTGCCTGGCTAGTCCCCAGCCTGCCTGGCCAGTCCCCCGCCTGCCTGCTGGTCCCCCGCCTGCCTGGCTAGTCCACGGCCTGCCTGCTGGTCCCCCACCTGCCTGGCTAGTCCCCCACCTGCCTGCTGGTCCCCCACCTGCCTGGCTAGTCCCCCACCTGCCTGCTGGTCCCCCACCTGCCTGGCCAGTCCCCCGCCTGCCTGGCTAGTCCCCCGCCTGCCTGGCCAGTCCCCCGCCTGCCTGCTGGTCCCCCGCCTGCCTGGCTAGTCCACGGCCTGCCTGCTGGTCCCCCACCTGCCTGGCTAGTCCACGGCCTGCCTGCTGGTCCCCCACCTGCCTGCTGGTCCCCCACCTGCCTGGCTAGTCCCCCACCTGCCTGGCTAGTCCCCCACCTGCCTGCTGGTCCCCCACCTGCCTGCTGGTCCCCCACCTGCTTGGCTAGTCCCCCACCTGCCTGGCTAGTCCCCCACCTGCCTGGCTAGTCCCCCACCTGCCTGCTGGTCCCCCACCTGCCTGCTGGTCCCCCACCTGCTTGGCTAGTCCCCCACCTGCCTGGCCAGTCCCCCGCCTGCCTGGCCAGTCCCCCGCCTGCCTGCTGGTCCCCCGCCTGCCTGGCTAGTCCACGGCCTGCCTGCTGGTCCCCCGCCTGCCTGGCTAGTCCACGGCCTGCCTGCTGGTCCCCCGCCTGCCTGGCTAGTCCACGGCCTGCCTGCTGGTCCCCCACCTGCCTGCTGGTCCCCCACCTGCCTGGCCAGTCCCCCACCTGCCTGCTGGTCCCCCGCCTGCCTGGCTAGTCCCCCGCCTGCCTGGCTAGTCCCCCGCCTGCCTGGCTAGTCCACGGCCTGCCTGGTCAGTCCCCCGCCTGCCTGGCCAGTCCCCGCCTGCCTGCTGGTCTCTGTCACTTGGGCCAGAAAGACCTGCTGAAGGGTGAGCTGGGGGCTGGGGGGAGTGGGGGCACCCAGAGCCTGGGGGGGCCTTCTGTCCCACCCCCTCTCCGGGCCTGACAATGGCCTGGGAGACCTGTCCCTCCCCCCAGTCCAGCCTCCGCTGCGGTGTGCCCCAGCTGGGGGCCTGGCACACCTGCCCCCATGACTCCCCTGAACCTCGTGGGTTCTTCCCGCCCCCTCGACTGCGAGTCCCCTCCCTCCTGGCTGCCCTCGTGGTCAGCTTCCTGCAGAAGGCAGCCCGCTCACTTGCTGAGCACTGACCCCGGGCAGTGAGCCCTGCCAGGAGTGAGGACTAGTCCACTCAGGGAGGCGGGAGGGTGGTCTCCAGGGAAAGGAGCCCCAGCACTTACCTTCCTGGGGGGCGCAGGGCCATGTGGGTGCCATCCCGAAACAGGACTCCACTGCCCCCGTCCGACAGCTGGTAGCCAAAGCCATACTTGCTGGAATAATCCACCCACCTGGGAGCCCAGAGGGAGGGCTGCTGCTCCCCTGGGGGGTCCTGTGTGGCTGAGCACAAAGATGAGGTGTGCTGACCTGGGGTCAGGGTGGGGCCTGGGCAGAGGGCTGGGGGCTCCAACAGAGGGCCAGTCCGCAGAGGAGATGTTGAAGAGTGGCATCGTCGTAGAGGGGAGGCCGAGGGAGGAGGGTGGCAAGTTTGAGGCCAGCCTCAGCAACTTAGCAAGACTCTGTCTCAACATACAAGACTAAGAGGGCCGGCCGGGGTGGCTCAGTGGCAGAGCACCTGGGTTCAGCCCCCAGTGCCAAAGTGAATCAGCATAAAAAACACTGAAAAAAGTTCAGGGACAGGTCTCCTGATTCCTGCCGCTCACAGGGAGAATCTGGGGCCAGGAGGTGCTTCAGGAAGTGAGGGATTCCCCACCACTGCAATGGAGGAAGCACCAGAAAGTGTGGTTTTATTTTGTTAAAAGAATTTGCGTTTGAAAATGGAGGTCTCCCTCCGCGGGGTGCAGAGGGTTGAATGTTCTCGATACAGAGAGGGTCGGTGACGGAGGCATGGATGTGCCGGTCCCTGCAATCTGTCCCTCCTTTGCTGTGTGGCAATGCCACCCTGGGGCTGGGAAAGTGACCACGCCGCAGGTGCCTGCCCAGCATGCAGAGGCCCCGGTCCATCTGCACACGGGGTCACCATGTGCCAGTCAAAAATAAAAACAGACAAGTGAATACATTTTTCTGTCAACTGAAAAAAATACTGCTCGATGCCACGCGGGATCCTGGATCAGACCCTGGATCAGGCCCTGGGACACAGCTCAGCCGCCGAGAGCTCGCCCCCATGCACAGGCCCTGGGTTCAGTCCCCAGCTCCACAAGAAGAAGAGGAAGAGAACGGAGAGGCAGTGGGGACCGGTGGCGTCTGACAGAGGGAGCCGGCTGCTCCGGCCCAGGCAGGGGGTGGCCGGAGCCCAGCCAGGAGACCAGCGAGGCCCCTCGAGGAGGTGACTGACAGCTAAACGGACACGGCGGGCACTGGGTTCCTGTCTGGCCCCGTGTGGGCATCTCAGCCGCCCACGTCCTGGCAGCGAGCCCACCTGGGAGGGGTCGGGAGGTTCCTGCTTATCTTTTCTCGAACCACTTTCTACCATTTACTAAAAATCTTAAGAATATAAAAATTGGCTCCGGTTGCTTAGAGCCTCTAAAGTGAGGGGTCTCCCTCGAACTCAGCCTGGGGAAGCGGAAGAGGCGATGGGAACAGACCTGTGCCACCTGGGGCTGGGCCTGGGTCCTCCCCAGGCAGGTGGGAGGCTGTGGCGGGTGATGGGTGAGGGGAGGCAGGGTTTGGGGCTTGGGGACCCTGAGGACAGGGTCCCATCTCCCGGGTGGGGTGGATGGACCAGGCGTGGTGTTGGCGGAGGTTGGAAGTCAGTTCGGCCTCCTCCGTGGCTCTCGGGCAAAGCTGGGTAAGAAGCTGAGGTGGCCACCCTGAGAGAGCTCCCGAGCCCTCCCCAGCACGGCTGACCCCAAGGCCCAGGGACTTGCTGGGAGTCACCGCACCCTGAGGCCTCCCGGTCCCCAGCTCAGCCCCTGAAATGGGGAGGCCCTGGAGGGGGACCCTGGACACTCAGGTCATGCTGGGCAGGCAGGGCGGGGCGGCTCCTACCCACAGGGCCAGCGTCCAGGCAGAGCTGTAGTTTCCTGATGGCGGCTGCCACCTCCGTCTCTGGGCTCTCCTGTGGCCCTGGGGGGTCAGAGCATGTGGGGGCAGCCAGGCTGGGCCCCTCCAGACTCTCACATCTACGAAAAGTCTCATCTTTAACCCAGAAGGACAGTTCCCCATGTTTCAGGTGTGGACCAGGAGGGGGCGGTGGCCAGGCTGGGGATGCGCCTCCTGCAGGTGCTCACTGCCAGGGCCCAGGGCCTGCTCACCTGCCGGGTCGCTCCGGAGGGTCCCTTGTGTGAGCAAGTGGACGAGGGCCTGGGGACAGTGAGCCCCTCTCTCAGACAGGGAGGCCTTTGGAGGAAGTGGGAGAGGTAAGGGACCCCAGCCCCCCAGCCCCGACCCCCAGCAGCTCCCTCCGCCCGCCTGGCACAGCACCCACGGGAATGGCTTCCTCTGGGAGCAGCTCACAGGGCATCCAGAAGCACTCAGAAGCACGAGGGGGTGAACCAGGTGTGGGGTGGGTCCCAGGGGGAACCGGGCGGAGGAGAGCTAGATACAGAGGGGCCCCGTGAGTCAGACCAGATGGAGGGGCCTGGGGTCCCCAGAGGCCCAGGGAAGCCTGCGTGGGGCAGGAGCTTCAGGGGTGCGGTGCCCCCCCTGTGCCCTCTCACCTCGCTGCCCCAGTCCACGGAGTCAGGTTCTGGCCCTTCTCCTGGGCCCGAGGCCTCTTTGGAGGTGAAGGGACCTGAGGGAGCACAAGGCTTTGGCAGAGCCGCAGCTGGCAGAGGGGGAGGCCTGGGCAGCACCAGCAAGTGGGACGGCCGCGGCAGGCGGGAGCCAGTGCTGGGGACATGGGCAGGGGTGGGCAGCCAGGCACTCACAGGGAGGTCCACACTGGGCCGACAGTAGCTGGCCCACTTTCCGGAAGAGGCTGCCCAGAGGTTGTGGGAAGGTGAAGACCGGGGGGCTGTGGCAGGAGTGGGAGGGCATCCGCTCCGGAGTGAAGCCCTTCAGAGCAGGGCGGAGGGTCAGCGCACTCACATGAGGACAGGTGCCTGTCCCCTTGTTCCTGCACCTCCACAACCCTCCTCTCTCCACCTAACCACAGGCCGCCCGGCTCCCAGCACCCGGCTTACCTGGGCCAGGCCTCCCTACACAGGGCCTGAGCACCCTCAGCTCCACCTGTGCCCCACCTGTGCCCCACCTGTGCCTCACCTGTGCCCTACCTGTGGACCACCTGTACTTCACCTGTGCCTCACCTGTGCCCCACCTGTGCCTCACCTATGCCCTACCTGTGGCCCACCTGTGCTTCACCTGTGCCTCACCTGTGCCTCACCCGTGCCTCATCTGTGCCCTACCTGTGGCCCCCCTGTGCTTCACCTGTGCCTCACCTGTGCCTCACCCGTGCCTCATCTGTGCCCTACCTGTGGCCCCCCTGTGCCTCACCTGTGCCACCCTGTGCCTCACCTGTGCCTCAGCTGTGCCCTACCTGTGGCCCACCTGTGCCTCACCTGTGTGTCATCTGTGCCCTACCTGTGGACCACATGTGCTTCACCTGTACCTCACTGTGCCTCATCTGTGCCCTACCTGTGCTTCATCTGTGCCCCACCTGTGCCTCACCTGTGCCCTACTTGTGACCCACCTGTGCTTCACCTGTGCCTCATCTGTGCCCTACCTGTGGACCACATGTGCTTCACCTGTGCCTCATCTGTGCCCTACCTGTGCTTCACCTGTGCCCTACCTGTGGCCCACCTGTACTTCACCTGTGCCTCACCTGTGCCCTACCTGTGGCCCACCTGTGCCTCACCTGTGTGTCATATGTGCCCTACTGTGGACCACATGTGCTTCACCTGTACCTCACTGTGCCTCATCTGTGCCCTACCTGTGGACCACATGTGCCTCACTTGTGCCTCACCTGTGTTTCACCTGTGCCCCACTGTGCCCCACCTGTGCCTCACCTGTGCCCCCCTGTGCCTCACCTGTGCCTCACCTGTGCCCTACCTGTGGCCCACCTGTGCCTCACCCGTGCCCCACCTGTGCCCCCCTGTGCCTCACCTGTGCCTCATCTGTGCCCTACCTGTGGACCACATGTGCTTCACCTGTACCTCACTGTGCCTCATCTGTGCCTCATCTGTGCCCTACCTGTGCTTCACCTGTGCCCCACCTGTGCCCTACTTGTGGCCCACCTGTGCTTCACCTGTGCCTTATCTGTGCCCTACCTGTGGACCACATGTGCTTCACCTGTGCCTCACTGTGCCTCATCTGTGCCCTACCTGTGCTTCACCTGTGCCCCACCTGTGCCTCACCTGTGCCCTACCTGTGGCCCACATGTGCCTCACTTGTGCCTCACCTGCGCCTCATCTGTGCCCTGTGGACCACATGTGCTTCACCTGAGCCCCACCTGTGCCTTACCTGTGCCCTACCTATGCCTCACCTGTGCCCTACCTGTGGCCCACCTGTGCTTTACCTGTGTCTACTGTGCCTCATCTGTGACCCTCCTGTGCCTCACCTGTGCCCCACCTGTGCCCCCCTGTGCCTCACTGGTGCCCCACCTGTGCCTCATCTGTGCCCTACCTGTGGCCCTCCTGTGCCTCACCTGTGCCTCACCTGTGCCCTACCTGTGCCCCACTGGCCTCACCTGTGCCCCACCTGTACTTCACCTGTGGCCCACCTGTGGCCCACCTGTGCCTCACCTGTGCCCTACCTGTGACCCACCTGGCCTCACCTATGCCTCACCTGTGCCCTACCTGTGCCCCACTGGCCTCACCTGTGCCCCACCTGTACTTCACCTGTGGCCCACCTGTGCCTTACCTGTGCCCCATCTCTGCCTCACCTGTGTGAAGAAGTCGTCCTGCAGCAGGTGGTCCACGTTGGGCCTCTCAGCTGGATCAGGTGCCAGGAGGCGGGCAATGAGGCGGCGGGCATTGGGTGACAGGTGGGCAGGCTCTGGATAGTGGCCATCACGGATGTTCTGGTACATCTCTGACAGGGATGCCGCCACAAAAGGTGGGGTGCCAGTCAGCACTGTGTACCTGGGCCAGGTGGGGGCAGGAACAAAGGTACCCGTGTCCTCAGTTTGCTCACAGCTACCTGTGCACACCCAGCCATCCCTACGCACCTCACGCCCCTCCTCTGACACTCGGTGTGCACTCTCCCAGACTTGAGCTGATCCATGTGCCCCGGCCTCTCCTGTGCACGCTGCTCAGGGACTTTGTGCTCTACCTGCCAGCACCTGTCCAACCCCAGCGGGTGCACAGGCATCTGCACCCTGATCTTCTGGGCCACCCACCTGCACCCAGCTGTTCAACATCTGTGCACCCTCATTCCTCCCTCAGATGTACCTGTGCACGTGTGCCCCACTTACTCCTGCACACTCACATGACGACAGGTGCTGTCCCCTTGTGCCTGTACCTCCACAACTCTCCTCTCTCCACTTAACCTTCCCCGGTACCTGCCTTCACCTGTCCTTGCCCATGTGCATGCTCCCACCTGCCCATTGCCTGGTCCTGCTGGGGCAGTCCTGCCCCCTGCCCCACTCACATGATGCAGCCCAGGGCCCAGATGTCCGATGGGCAGGAGTGCCCCTTTCTGGACACCACCTCTGGGGCCAGGAGGTTTGGAGTCCCACAGAGCACCCTGGGAAGGAATGATGGGGGGTGGGTGGCTGGGGCCCCTTGCCAGGTTTGGGGCCTCCCTCACCTACCCACAGGGTATTCTCAGGGTCTCCCACTCTCACCTGTGGCAGCGGCCCCCTGGCCCCAACCTGGTGGCCAGTCCCAGGTCTCCGATTTTCACCTCCATCTTCTTGTTAAGTAATAAATTACCTGCCGGTGGGGAGGTTGCAGGGGCGTGAGGGGAGGACACCCTGCCACTCCCACCCCTGCAGCCCTGGACTCACTGAGCTTCAGGTCTCTGTGCACGATGCGCCGCTGATGGAGGTAGCGAAGGCCACCGATCACGCCCCGCAGGTAGTAGCGCACCTCGGGCTCCGTCAGGGTCTGCCGCGCCTTCAGCACGTGGGCCAAGGACTGCAGGTGGCCAGCCAGCAGCACACAGCACCCGGCGGGTACAGGTTAGGTGGCCATTGAGTTCAAGGGGCCCAAGAAGGCAAAGGGAAGTCCAACTTGGCCCAGGCAGGCCTAGAGGACGGCTGGACGGGCCCAAGTGAGCACACGGGGCACTTGGGAGGGCTCGGCGAGAGGTGGGAACAGGCAAGTTCACAGGGGCCCAGATGGCCCAGAGGAGCTTGAGAAGGGCTCCGTGACCGGAGGTGAACCCAGGTGAGTGCAGGTGTGCTCAAGTGGGCAGAGAGAGCTTCTGTGTGTCGGTGAAGTTTGAACTAAGTTCAGCTGGGCCAAGGTGGGCAGAGCTAGGTGCAGGAAGAGTTCAGGTGAGGGTGCATGCAGGCGAGCACAGGTGGGCATGAGTGGGTTTAAGTGGGCCAAGTAGAAACAATTAGGTTCAGGTGGCACCGTGGCCACACATGAGCACAAGATGTGCCTGATGACCACAGCATGCACTGAACACAGGTGAGCACAGGGGGTTCTTGGTGGGCACAGGTGAGTGAAGGATGGACACAGGTGGCCATACATGGACACAGGAAGCATGCTGATTGGACCGAGGACCGCGAATGACATTGGCACTGGTGGGAACAGATGGACGAGGGGCGGGAAGCTGGCTCCCCCTCCCCCAGCACCTGTCGGCTGCAGTACTCCAGCACCATGTACACATGGTCACGGTCAGCGAAGTGCCCATGGAAGGCCACTATGTTGTGGTGCCGCAGGCGTCTGTGCAGGGCGATCTCGCGTTCCACCTGTGGGACGTCCCCACATGCCCCGGTCTGAGGGGTGCCGGGGGATTCAGGCCACCAACATCACCCTGCCCCTGGGGAGGAAGGGCAGCCCGCGCTGCTGGCGGGACCCTGGAGGGCCGATGAGGTGCTCACCTTCCCTCTGGAGGGAAGCCTCCCGGCCCGCGGCACCACCTTAAGGGCAAACACAGCGCTGGTGGACATGTCTGTCAGCTTGTAGCAGCGGCTGAAGGCGCCCTGAGTGAGAGAGGGGTTAGCCTCTGGGCTGGACAGGTGCACAGGGCGTGTGGACACGCTGGCCACACCTCTGAAAATGCAGTGCCCATGGAGGCACCGGGCTGCTGGGGTCAGGTGTGGCCAGCGCTCGTCACACACACACACACACACACACACACACACGCTGGAGACAAATTGCACACGGCTCACACCCTCAAAGCTGGACCCATGACACGTGGACAGGCACACAGGTGCAGGCACACGCACGCAGTGCTGGGTGCATGTGACCCACAGACCACAGTGCAGCACCTGGTCCCCACACCCGGCACCCAGCACATGCACACACCTAGAAACAGTAACCAGAGACCCAGCACCCAGACACAGACACAGCACAACACAGGACCAATACATGCCAGCCCTCAACACAGCCCACAGACCACAAAAGTACCTGGACACACAACACACAGGGGCACAAAACACCCAGATCCACAGACACATCCAGACCTAGACGCCTACAACCCACAGAACACAACACAGTAGCTGGACACACAGCATCCCTACACAACACCTAATGCACCACACTGGACACAACACAGGAGCACACAACTCAACACCCCGACTCACACAAACCAATGCATGGACCCAAACCACCTGGGCGCACAAACGCACAGCGGGAGAAGAACCGCGAAGACGCAGGAGCACGAGAAGTGCAGCACAGTCACAGACCTACAAAAGGCACCAGACGCACACCCCAGACGCGCGCTGAGTACGGATTCCCGCCACAGGATCCGCACTCCAAGCCCCAGAGGTGCACCAAGCCCCAGATGCCCAACCCACGCAAGCTCCTCTCAGGACCCCAAACTCGCACGGATGCGAGCCACACGCAGAGACAAAAGCTGGGCTCAGGAGCCACAAGCCGCGCCACACACCTTGCCCCGGCGATCGGGCGCTCTCTCCCCACCCTGCCTCGCCCCCGCCAGGACCCCGAGCCCGGGCCCCTCGAGGCGGACTCGGGGTGCCCGGCCCCCACCTTGCCGATCAGCTTCCCGCGCCGGTAGACGCGCCCGGAGCTGGGGTCGCGCAAGAAGGCTGCCACCAGCTGGTGGCTCCGGTGCTGCCGCCTCGGCCCGGGCTCCATGCTCCGGCGCTGCGCAGCCAGCTGGCACCAGCCCGCGCCGCGCTCCGGCCCCGCGCGCAGTCGGGGCTCCTTTTATCGGCGGATGGGGGCCGGGGCGGGGCCAGGCGCTCCCAGCCGCCCCACCCGCGGGCCGCAGGGGCTGGGGAAGTTCCTGCCACCAGGGCAGCGCCCGCGCCCTGTGCGCGAGTGGGAGCCGAGCGCTGCCTGGACCCTTTTGTTCTTCCAGCCCTGCACCTCCTGGCGTCCTGGGAACTGTCACAGTGTCCATTCGCCCCCCCCCACCCCCCCGCAGGAAGCTGAGGCTCGAGGCCTCCCAGGGAAGGCGGCTGCCACGTGCAGGCTGCGATGGAGTGCTTAGCCATGAGTCTGATTGTGGTCCCCGGGCCCACATGACACTGGCTTGATGGCTTGGGGCACTGGGGAGTCACCACAGGATTAAGAGCGGGAGAGAAGCCCAGTGTCTCCAAGGCTGGTGGGCAGGGGGAGTGAGACCCTGCAGGGGGACAAAGGAGGCAGGACTGGGGTCTGAGAACAGGGAGGATACACCTAGGAGGGAGATTCAGCACTGAGGAGGACGTGAGCAGACCCTGTGTCCCAGGCAGCCTGGCCGGGTGTCTCTGGGATGGCGAGGGGAAGGTGAGTCGGGGAAGACCAGGCCCCAGCCTTGGCCGCTGGCCTTTCCTGGGCACCACCACTTCCCCTCACAGCCTCTGCCAGGGCCTGCTGAGGCTTTCCGGGTGAACACCCAGAGCCCCAGGGTGCTCAGGCCACTTGGCGGGCCACAGGGAGCAGTGGCCATGGACCAGGCAGCTGCCTGGGACTCCTTGGTGTTAATCCCCAAATGTTATGTAACACACAGTGGGGAGGGGCTAGCAGGGCTCCCTGTGGCTGGAACCAGGCCTTGGAATTTTCCAGAGACCAGGTTTCAGAAGCAGCCTGGCCACTCCAGGGGGATAAGAGATACGCTCTGAATGGCCGCCCACTCTCCTGGTGTGTCCAATGAGGTCCAGGGAGTGAGGGACCCAAGGACCCGATATGTGTGAGAGAGCAAGGTGCAGCTACCTTGGCAGGGTCCCAGTCTCAGTGCCAGGGCGGAGGACTCAAGGCCCACTGAGGACCAGCTGGCTGCGCCCGGGAGCCCAGGTTCCCTGCCAGGGAGAAGCCGTGTAGCTCAGGGGCACGGGGGTCTGAGCCATCACGTCACTGGAACCCTGAGGCGCCTCCTTCCCTCCGCATCCCTCCACTGAGATAACCCAGTACGTGCTAAGCACCTACTATGTGCGGACCTTGCTGCCCAAGACAGACCCAGATGGGCCCTGGTGCAGCTTAGACTGTAGAAGGAACTGCCAGGAGATGGTCTGAGGTCTAACCAAGTGCCCCAGAGGGATGGGAAGGCTTTGTGGGGATCACAGGCAGCCAGGCCCTGTCTGGGAAAGGCTGGTCCCTAAGTTAGGTGCTGTTCTCAGCCCCAAGGGACACAGACCAGAAACCCCAGCTCAGAGAGGTTTGTGCAAGCCCAGATCACCCACTGCAAGGGGCCAGACCTGGCCCAGAGTCCAGCAGCAGTGGGTCCACAGCCCCTGCCCCGCGGCCCTGCCCCTGAGGCCTCCTGCCCCAGCAGCACAGGGAGCAGTGCCAGGCAGAGCCCTTGCTCCAGGCCCAGTTGGTGGGAATCCAGAAGTTTCCTGGGGGAAGAAATGAGAGTTCCTGGCCCAGAGCCCCACAGCCTGCCCGTCAGCTGATGCTCAGCCCAGGCCAGTCCCCCCTCCCCTCTGGCTGCCTCTGGGTTCTCTGGCTGAGGCTCCGCCTCAGAACTGGGGACCTATCCTGGTCCCAGCCTGGCCCCTCTGGGCAGGGACCCCCTCCCCACCTCCTTGACACTGCCCTAGTCCTGGTGGACTCCCTGCCCACCCTGGCCTGGTGGGGGCTCTGGGGACCCCTGGGAGGAATCCCCAGCACAGCCTTGGCCCTGCCCAGGGCCCCTCGCAGACACTGGGGCCCAGGGGGATGGGCAGTGGGTCCTAGTGTTCCAGGAGAGGGCTGTGTGGCTTCGTGCCCTGGATGCGCTCAGCGCCACGGGAGAGTGCGCCTCACGGGAGCAAGTTCCTCCCGACGCGAACCTTCCTACTCCACCGCAGAGCAAAGGGAGCAGGGTGGTGTCAGGACAGGCCCCGGGGTGGCCCTGGAAGTGGGGGGCATGGCCCTGCCCGGCTGGAGAGGACGGGCCGCAGGGTCAGGACCAGAGGGAAACGGGCTCCTTCAGACTCCTTTCTTGAAACCCACCCTGGAGAGTGGAGTGAGCTGAGCCGCACAATGAAGAGTGGAGCCCCCACCCACCAGGGTTCGGGCAGCCCAGCGTCCATCGGGGAGAATGGACAGCCCAGGTGGCCTGTCCCTATAACCAAGCACTCATCCACCCACAGGAGCCAGGCCCCGGCACACACTGTCCTGTGGATGGCCCTGAAGACACACTGCTCAGTGACCTGTGCCAGCCACGGCAGGACTCAGACTGCAGGGTCCACCCACAGGAGGCCCCTGGACTCAGATCCACAGAGACAGGAAGCAGCACAGTGGGAGCAGGGCTGGGAGGGGACAGGAGCTTTAGGGTGGGAAGATGGAAAGTTCTAGAGGTGGTGGTGGGGACGGCTGCTCAGCCCTGGGATCGGGCTTCATGCCTCTGAAACTTGCACTAAAGAAGGTGAGGACGGTGCATTTTGTATTATGTATTTTTTGCCACAATAAAAAAATGAAAAAGAGATATTTTGTGCGCCCAGCTGGGGGCTTCCTGCACCCTCACTGTACAGAGGAGCGAGCAGGCCCAGCGTGTGGGCCGCCGTTAGGGGCCAAGTGGCCTCGGGCTGCCCGAGCCTGCATCCCCACCCCCGGGGTCCCGCTGCCATGGGGGTGGGTGCGGAGCCCTGCCTGGCGCCCACCCTGTGCACCCATCCAGGAGGCACGCCCAGGTCCCCCCAGTCTCCGCTCCCGCTGCCCTGAGATGACTCTTCAGACTCAGCAGATTTCTCAGGAGAAGCTCCGGGAAGCTTTTCTCAAAATACCTGCGGCAGGTGGAGGGGCCCTGAGCAGGCAGGGAGCTGGACTCCCAGAGGCCGCTGGCCCCGATCACGGGGCTGGCACGGGGTCGGGCCACCAGGGCCCAGCCTCCCAGCCCCCTCCTGCCAGGGTGGGAGCATCTGGGGACGTCGCGCCCGGGGACGTGACTCAGCCCAGATCCGGTCCCCTTCTGTGTCCTGGAGTCCCACATGCCTGGGCTCGTGAGCCCTCAGCCCGGCCAGGAAGGTCCCCGGGGACCAGCAGCCCCAGTGGCAAGGAGGCAGGAGGGGCCCCACCTGCACCAGGCTCCGGAACCCGCCCCGTGTGGCAGGGACGAGGCCCGCGTGGCCTGGAGCGGGCACCTGGACTCGCTGCGGCTTCCAGACCCCCAGGACCCCCCCTTCTGCTCTTCCCCACCCTGGCTCTAGTTCTTCCAGTCCTCCGGGAGCCTCCCTTCCTCTCCCTTCACCCCCCACACTGTCCAGGGGTGGCCTCGGCAACGGTGGTGCCCAAGCGTCTTCATTTTGACTGGAGCCAGCCTGAAGCCAGCTGCTCCCCGTCTCAGTCTCCCACGGCAGAGCCTGAAGCCAGGGTGCAGAGAATCAGCCGGAGAGCAGAGGAGGACCTGGTCACCACGGTGGGTCCCCGAGGCCCAGACACACCGGGGACCCTGGAGAACTGACCGCCAGGGACAGCTCTCCTCGTGCCTTCAACGACTCGCTGGTTTTTAGGAGCTCTTTTAGGTGCTGTCCCCAGCACCCCAAACTGCAGGGCCCCCAGCTTTCCGGCCTCCTGGGGGCCTGGCCCAGGGCTGGGCACCACCAGGGGAGACCCTCTCCCACAGCCCCTCTCTCTTCCCTGGGTCCTGTCGGGGTCCCCTCCTCAGGGGAAGCCTGTACCCCGTCCCCAGAGGGACTCAGGACCCTGAGCACATAACCCCCACTCCGTAGCCACACACAAGACCCCCACGTGCTGTGCAGCCATCGCTCCCTCAGAGCTGTCCACCACCCAGAGCAGCCCGACCCACTCGCAGTCCCCCTGCCCCCGCCCGTCACACTCTGTGGCCTCCTGCGTCTGGTTCTCACTGAGCACCAGGTCCTCAGGTCCGTCCACGCTGCTCTGTGTCCCCTCACTCCTGCCCCGGCCGAGCGCTCTGGGTGGCTGTGGGCCAGGTGTGTGCCTTCACCTGGGTGCACCTTGGGCTGCGAGATGGCACTGCTGTGCGCGTGGGGGCCGACCCCTGGGTGGGAATCGAGCAGAACTGCTGCGGGCTGGGAGGAGCCGCCCACCACAGCCGGCCACACCTCATCCCAGAGGGCTCCTGCCCGACACCCTCAATGCCACACGACAAAGTGACTTCGATTCTGGGTCAGGCTCAGACACACATGGGAGAGGCACCTGGAGAGGCGCTCAGGGTTCAGGTGGGGAGGCCCGGAGGCCCTGCAGAGCCCCAGCTGCAGGGGGCCCCACCTGTGCGCTGACCCGCCCTGCCAGGCAGGTGGCCTGGACGTCGAGCCAGGCGCCCACCTTCAGACACACTGCAAGGCCAGCAGGCCCTCGGCCCAGGGGGCTGCCCGAGTCGGGGCCTCATCTGGGGCCTGAGAAGCAGGAACTGTCCCGGGAGCAGAGGAGCCAGGGGGTGCCGGTCCCACGAGACCGGGACCTTTCAGTTACAAGTGGCAGAGACTAAAGTGGCCACAGTGGGCAGAGCCAACAGGGGACGGCTTCAGGTGAGGGTCAGTCTTGCCACCTCCTGCCCTTCTCCCGCATCTCCCTAGGAGCACCTCTCAGGGTGGCCGCCAGCCACGGGGAGCCCTGCCTCCAGGGTCCAGTCCAGAGCCGGCTCTCATGGGCCCACAGGGGTCCCAGTCCCAGTCTCCAGCCAACCGTGACCGGGCGGATGGAGTCTCTGACTGAGCAGGGCCGGGTGACCTCCTGCATTGGGGTCGCCAGGAAGGTTTCACCTGTGAAGGGGACAGCTGTGACAGCTGCGGACACAGGGGTAGGGGCAGACCTGCTTGACGAATTCCGGACACTTGGCTGGGACTCGGGTGTGGACAGGGAGCAGGCTCTGAGGGGTCCGGGGGCCCAGGAGCAGGGGGCAGGGCCCAGACCCGGCCCTCCCTGGCCTCGGTGGGCCTTGGTTCCCCACCTGGGCACACCCCGGCCAGGGACACTCGGGAGCAAGAGGCCTGGGGAGATTGAACCCAGGGAGCCCTGCCGCTGAGCACACCCCCGGGCTCTCTGGCCCCGAGGCCCAGGCCGACCTCGAACTTGCTGGAACTGCCTCAGCCTCCTAAGTCAGGGGACAACAGGCACGCACCTCTGCGCCCAGGGGGACCTGGTTCTGTACAGAGTTGGGCCCCCCCAGTCTGCTCAGGAGGTCAAAGTGTCCCGGGACCCGGTGGTCAGGCCCCCGGTCATGGGAGACCATGGAGTGTTGTAGGGGCACAGGGAGGCCACGGAGAGACCCCACGATCTCCAGGGCCTTTCTCTGGGAGAATGGAAGTTGCTATTAACAGCACGTTGTTCTGGTACACTGAGGGACAGTGCCCTGGAGCAGGACCCCAGTGGCCACCGGCACCACCCAGGTCCTGCACGCGCCTGTCACCTCCCAAAGTTGCCTGTGTCCCTCTGCCGTTGTTGATCCGTTCAGCAGTGCTGGGATGGAACCCAGGGCCCCACCAGGGAGACCGGCACTGACCACCGGGCCACGCCCAGGGTCAGGACGTCCACTATAAAATCCACACTCCTGACGCATTCCAGGTGCACAAAGTCGTGCATTTAACTAGAGGCCTGAGGTTCTTAAGCCCCAAGGCCGAGAGACCACAGAGGCAGCAGAGCCCAGCTGAGCCACCTGGTTGGGACTTGAGCCCAGCAGCCTGATCCCTGTCCTGTCCTGACCCTGCCTCAAGGAGGGGGTCCCAGCTGGGCCCACCAGGCGTCCTGAGCTGGGGTCCAGGCAGGGGTGGGGCCAGGAAGGCTGGGAGGAGCCTACTGGGATACACCCCGAGTGCCGGCCAGCCCCAGCCCCCTGCTGGGACGCTGCTGAGCCCAGAAGCTGCCTCTGCTCTGAGCCTCCTGGGGAATCTGCTGCCGGGACCCGGGACCGAGAGGAGCCAGGGGCAGAGGACCCGGGGCCAGAGGGGCAGCCCGGCCGACCCCACAGCCCAGGCCTCCCCAGGCAGCTGCAGTGGACTGGCCTCCATGATCAGGGAGCCTCTGGGGCTTCCGGCTGCCCACTAACTGCCCAGGGCCTCACTTACTCCCGAGCCCCCACCCCAGGCCTGGGGCTCCCACTCTCCCTGTCCTGCTTTCTCTCCCCTCCTCTCTGGACCTCTGCATCAGGCCCAGTGTCCCATGTCCCTCAAGGTCACCGCTGGCCTGCTCTGGTGCTGGTCCGGTCCATCCTCTGCCCTCCTCTCATTGGCCTGGCACCTGCCCCTCAGAGGCCCCGGGCTGCGGCCTCAGGGACCTGAGCTGTGGCCATTCTCCTCCCCCACCCCAGCCTCTGTCACTCAGGCCCCTGAGCACCGGGACGCGGGGACCCCACTGCAGAGCCCCACCACAAGGCTCACCCTGGGGCTCCCTGTCCCTCAGGCTGAGCTCCCTACTCTACCTGGCCTCAGGTGGACCTGCCCGCAACTCCCAAGCAGGGCTGGCACCACCTGCCCAGGCCCTGGCCACCCAAATCAGGGCAGCCTCCTGTAGCCCCAGGCCACTGGGCAGACCCGGTCCTCATTCCCTGGGCCCAGGGCCTCTGAGTCCTTTCCTCTGACCTCTCTGTGGCTAGGCCTCCTCAGCAAGAGCCTCCTGCCCCTCTCCCGCCTGCTGGAGCGTGGGCTCCTTCCTCCATGGTGGGATCAGGGTCGGGGGCATGCCTTCCCAGTGGCTGCGGCCCCATGGGCCTGTGATGGGCCAGGTGTTCCAGCCGGCTGCACACAGGTGGTGCTTAATACAGGGCAGTGTAACTGCTCTGAGGTGCTGGAGGATGGAAGGTAGACCGCAGGACCAGCGCCGCTCCGTGGCCCCGGCCTCGCCAGCCCCTACTCTGTGGTGAGGGCCGGGGGGCTGCAGGATGGGGGCCTGGAGGAGGGGACCCGCAGGCGAGCCCGGTTGAGCCCGGGGGTCAGGACAGCCCCTCGGGCCGCCCGCCAGGGGGCGCCGCGGGTGTGGCGGGGAGCTGTGGGGCTGGCTGCAGAGCCGGGCCGTCCGCGCTGTCCCTGCGGGGCGGGGGCGGTACACAGACCCCGCGGCGTCCCCGTCACCGCCCGTCCGCGCCCAAAAGCTGAGGTCCGGCTGCCCTTTCTGGGCGCAGACCCCGGTCGGCCCCATTGCCGCGACGGGGAAACTGAGGTCGGGGACGGTGCGGCCAGCGCCGGGGCCCGAGGGACCTCTGGGACTCGGGTCTGGCTGGGAAGCCGCGTCTGGCAGCCGGGGACGGGCTGGGCGGGCGGGAGGCGGGTGGGGCGCGCGGTGACAGCAGCGCCCGGGAATGCGCGCTGGGAGGGTCTCTCCGTCCCCCGGGCCGGGCCACCGCGCTTCCCCGTGAGAGGGGCCCTGGCTGGGGCGCCCCGGGACCGCGGGAGCCCGGCGTGGAGGGTCCCCAGCACGGCGCAGGCGGCCGCGGGGGCCGAGAAGGGGAGAAGACCCCGCGGGGCGCAATCCCGGCGTCGGCAGGAGGGGGCAGCGCCCGGCCTCCGGACCCAGGGCTAGGCGACCTCGGTGGGGCACATTCTCGGGCCCTGATCGCGAAGCCCAGAATAGCAGTCCCGGGTCGGGGGTGGGAGCGGTCAGTCTGGGCTTTCCAAGGTCACCCCACCCTGGCGCCAGGACACCAGGCCGCGGCTCTGCGGGACCAGGGCTCGCTCGGGCAGTCAGTCCCCTGCCGCAGATCCGCGTCCAGGCGCGCGCTGGCCGCGCGGGGGCGCACGGAGCCGCCACCCCTCCCGACCCCGGCCTGGGCGCGCCCCGGGAGGCCCCGGTGGGAGGGGCCGCCGGAGCTCCCCCCACCCGCACCTCGGGCCCCGCCGCTTCCGCTCGCCCTGGGGCCGCCCGGGAAACCTGGACACGCCGCTTGGGCTCTATGCAGCCGGTAAGTCCCTCTTCCTATCCTCCCACTATCCGGGCCCAACGCCAGCAATGAGGTCTACTCCTCCCCTTCCCTGGCCCCGTGGGACTAGGGGGACCGGGTTGTGAGGGCAATAATCCAGGGTAGGCATGAGCTCTGTGGTCCCTCATTCTCAGAGAAACTGAGGCCCACAGTGATCTTGCCCCGGATCACTCTGCCAGTGGTGAGCAGCCAAAACAGCCCGAGAGGAACCTTGGGAATGGGGGTCGGAGAGGGGGAAGGTTGTCTCTGTGGCCCCCATTTTCCATCACCTAGACCCCACCCCGGGCTCGAGTCAGTGGGGCGTTGTCAGGAGGTCAAGCCCCTGTGCCTCCCGCTGCCTGAGCCAGAGAGGACAAGAGTCAGCTGCTACTCGGCCCAGAGGGCGCTCAGGCCCTGGCCTGGAGCAGGCTGCAGCTGCCCCAGGTCCTCACCTCTGCAGTCACCTCAGGGTCCCGAGGCCCAGTGTCAGCACCGGGGGACTGGGGACTGAGGGCCGGAGGTGACCTTCCCCATCTGGGAGCTGAGGCTCACCTGTCTGGCCTCCCTCCTCCGTGCAGGCCATGATCTCCAGGGGAGTGGGCAGCAAGAGGCTCTGTCCCCTTGGGAGAGATGGCCCTGGGCCAGGTCACCGCTCCCTGTCCCTGCCCCAGCCAGCAGGAGGTCCCCGCTGCTGCTGGGTCTAGGAGCTGGGAGCCGGGGGACCCTGAGCCTGGGCCAGGCTCCTGACCAGCCCCACCCGCACCCTCTGCAGGGTCTCACAGAATCATGGACTGAATCCAGGTGGTCCCCACGGCACAGATGGGGAAGCTGAGGCCTGGGGCAGCGGAGTGGCGGGCCCCTGGCCACACAGGAAGGTAGAAGCAATGATGAGGTGGAGAGTGGGGGGCGCCCCAGCCCAGGAGCCATAGTGCACTATCCTTGGAATGACTCCTTCACGCACCAAACATTAATTAGGCACCTACTGTGTGCATTATAATACACATTCAATAACAAGAGCAGATAGTTTTGAGCACCCACCTCTGGATCCTACTTGATCCAACCCATCCCTCAAAACCCTATTATCACCTTATTTTTTTCAGAGACAAAAAGGGGGCTCAGAGAGGTCTGATTACTGTGTGAGATCACACAGCCAGCTAAGGCGGAGATGGGGTTCAGCATCGGTCTAGCTGGCACCCGCTGCATCGGCACCCTCTGCCCCCCGAGACCCCGACCCTTCCAGAGCCTTCTGCTCGTGCTGTGGACCCTCCTGAACTGTGTTTTAGGGAGCAGCGCTCAGGTAAGGGGCGGGCAGTAGAGTCCAGGGCCGGACAGGAATGGGGACATGGCCAGCGGCGTGGGTTCACCAATTCTCCTCCAGGCTGACCGGCTTCTCTCTCCCCAAGTAGGGTCCGGGGGAGTGGACGCCCTGGGGGTCCTGGAGCCGCTGCTCCAGCTCCTGTGGGCGGGGCGTCTCAGTGCGCAGCAGGCGCTGCATCCGGTGAGCAGGAGCCACTGGCTGGCAGTGCTGGGGTCCCTGGCCCGCCTCTCCTGCCCGCTGGCCCAGCCCTGCGCCCAGCCCCTGGCCGCGCCCAGGACCTGCCCACGCATGCTGTGCCCTTTAATCCTGCTGATCCCGCTGGAATGCGGGTGGGGTTGCTGGGGGCGAAGGGTGCGCAGGCCTGGCCGGGGTGGGTCCCTGGGCTCTGACCACACGCAGGCCCGTCCGCAGGCTTCCCGGGGAGGAACCGTGCTGGGAGAGCAGCCACGAGTACCGCGTTTGCCAGTTGCCGGTGAGTTCGGAGCTGCCCAGAAGCCCTCTTGCTTCCCAAGACATCCCTGCTACTGGGCTCCCTGGGGGCTGATCCCCATCTTTGCTCCCAGGACTGTCCCCCAGGGGCTGTGCCATTCCGAGACCTACAGTGTGCCCTCTACAATGGCCACCCTGTCCTGGGCACCCAGAAAACCTATCAATGGATCCCTTTCCATGGCGGTGAGTAGCCTGGCCTCCTGTGGTTAGGGTTCCAGAGTGAACGACTCATTGCTGACAGCCAGAGAGGAACTTGAAGGGTTGCACAGAGAAGGGGCATTAGTGTTGGGGCTTTGAGGACTACGTAGGAGTTGGCAAAGTGAAGTGGGAAGCAGCACCAGAGAGCAGATCCGTTCTGCACAGGGTCAAGTGCCAGATTTGCAGAGGCTGGCCGTACTCACACTCATCGCAGTCACAGGAAACATTGCTGCATCGAGCTGAAAATAGTGGGTTATATAACTGTGCCCGGGGCAGCACGCCTCCAGACTCCCTCCAGGGAGACAGGCAGCTTCAGCCTCCACAGGGGCAGGATACAGGAAGGCCTAGGAGGGAGAAGGTGCACCCTCATGGGCTGATTTTCTTTCTCTTTCCCTGCTCCCCACCCCCACCAAGAGCTGGAGGACCCTGCCATGTTCCCACACACACAGTGCCCTACCCCGGCCAGGTCGAAATCTGTTCCAGGCAGGGTCTGCCGGCCAGGCTCCGTCGGGTGAGAGGGAGAGGGAGCCTGGGCAGGGATCAGGACTGTGTGTGTGTTGGTACCATGGATTGGACCCAGGGGCACTTAACACCAAGCTACATCCCCAGCTCTTTTATATGTATATTTCATTTAGAGACAGGGTCTCACTGAGTTGCTTTGCGCCTCACTAACTTGCTGAGGCTGCTTTGAACTCAATCCTCCTGCCCCAGCCTCCTGAGCCCTTGGGATGACAGGTGTGCGTCCCCGCTCCCGGCAGGGTTGTGTGTTTGTGGGTGTGATGGGACAGCCCATTTCACCATGCTGTTAGGCAGAGGGGAAACTGAGGCCAGGAGTGCAGGGACACACCCAGGCTACACGTGACTTAGTACTGGGCAGACACTTAATTGGTCACCTGCTGGATGCAGGGCCCCAGTGCTAACTGAGTTCTGCCTGGTGCTGTATCTCAGAACCCACAGGTGTCTGGAAAGCAGTAGGTGCTCAGTGAGTGCTTGTGGAAGGAAGGAAGGTACTGATGGACAGTACAAATGGACCCCTGATGTTGAGGCCACTCATGAATGAATCAGTGCGCCCTGGGGGAGCCCCAGGTGGCCTTTGGTCCAGTCCAGGCTCTGCTGCAGCTTCCTATGTGGCTTTGGTGAATCTCTGGTCCTCATCTGCCCATATGATTGCCGGATGGAGCTCCAGTCAGGGGGACTGGAAGTCCGATGGAGGTCACTGTCCCACTCACTTCTGCCCCCAGCACCCAACCAGTGCGATCTCAACTGCCTGGCGGAGGGACACGCCTTCTATCACAGCTTTGGCCGTGTCCTGGACGGCACCCCCTGCAGCCCAGGTGCGCAAGGCCTCTGCGTGGCTGGTCGCTGCCTGGTAAGGATTCGCCTGGCCCCGCCCACCTCCTCTCAGCCCCACCCCCGCCTCCTATATCCGGTCCCAGGCTCCGCCCTTTTGCCCCAAGGCCCCGCCCCGGGCCCTGTACGGGCTGCCTCAGGCCCGTCCCTCACCAGGCTCCACCCCAGGCTCCACCCCGCCTTCCCGCTCGGACCCGCCCCTCCGCCCCGCCCCTTCCCGGTGACGGCTCCCCTCCGCACCCCGCAGAGCGCCGGCTGTGATGGGGTGCTGGGCTCCGGAGCCCTCGAGGACCGCTGCGGCCGCTGTGGCGGCGCCAACGACTCTTGCCTCTTCGTGCAGCGCGTGTTCCGTGACGCTGGTGACCGCCCTCCCCGTCCTCCCGGTGCCCTGGCGGGCGCGGGCCCTTTAAGGCGTCGTGCGGTCCCGCTCCTATTGGGCAGTGTGTGGCCCAGCCCCTCTGGCCCGTCATCCTGATTGGCCGGAGGCAGACTGTCCCACCCTCTTGGAGCACTGGAGCTCTAACCCCGCCCCCCGACTGCGCGCCGCGCTCCCTTAACCCTCGAGTCGCCGCGCACCGCACCCACCCCGCACCTCTACCCTCCTGCCCAGGTGCCTTCGCTGGGTACTGGAACGTGACCCTGATCCCCGAGGGCGCCAGACACATCCGCGTGGCGCACCGGAGTCGCAACCACCTGGGTACCGCAGGGCCCGGGAGGGGACGGGGTCACCGAGACGGTGGGGCCGGACCCCGGGAGCCTGGCCGACTCTTTCCTTGCAGCGCTGATGGGGGTCGATGGGCGCTACGTGCTCAACGGGAACTGGGAGGTCAGTCCGCCCGGGACCTACGAGGCTGCGGGCACCCGCGTGGTCTACGCCCGCGCCGCAGCGCCGCAGGAGACACTGCACGCAGCAGGGCCCACCTCCCAAGACCTGCTCTTGCAGGTGCGCGCAGGGCGGAGCGGGAGGCTGGCTCTCAGGAGGAGCCTGGGCTTCGGGGCCTAAGGGCAGCTCCCTGCCCTGCGTGCCCCACTCCAGATCCTCCTGCAGGAGCCCAACCCCGGCATCCAGTTTGAGTTCTGGCTCCCTCGAGAGCGCTACGGGCCCTTCCAGGTGCAGACACAGGCCCTGGGCTGGCCAGTGCGGCAGCCACAGCCGCGGGAGGTGGAGGCTCGGGCCCCCATTGCTCCCCCACCTCTGATGCCCACCCTGGCCCCAGGTGAGGTGGGGCGGGCAGGGTGGGGCAGGCAAGGAGTGTGGCCTGTGCCCCTCACAGCCCCGCCCCCCACAGACCCCTGCCCACCCTGCCCCGACACCCGTGGTCGTGCCCACCGGCTGCTCCACTATTGCGGCAGCGACTTTGGTGAGAACCCTACCCCAACGCTCATTAACCTGACCTGACCCATTCCTCCCTGCTGACCTCTGACCCTGACCTGCTTACCCTTGATGGCTTCTTCTGACCCTAATTTTTTTAAACATTATTTTTTAGTTGTCGGTGGACACATACCTTTATTTTATTTTTATGTGGTGCTGAGGACTTGACCGGTGGCTCACACCTGCTAGGCGAGCCCAGCCCCAGCCCCTTCTGACCCTAGTTTGACTCCTTGGTGTGATCACTAACTCTTCATGGATCCCTGACCTGACTGGACCCCAGGCCGCAGCCAACCCCGGTCCCCAGGGCTCTCTGAGGCCCCACCTGACCCTCAGCCCCCTCTTCCAGCCATGGCATGTGGACGGGTGTGCGGGGTGGGTGCCCAGCTGACTCACAACCCACCCTGCACACAGTGTTCCAGGCCCGTGTTGTGGGCCGCCACCGCCAGGCCCAGGAGACCCGCTATGAGGTGCACATACAGCTCATTTACAAGAACCGCTGGCCACTGAGGACTCGAGAGTATGTGTGGGCACCTGCCCACTGCCCCTGCCCACCACTGGCCCCCCAGCAGGAGTACCTGATGGCTCTCCGGCGTCTGGTCAGCCCTGATGGCACACAGGACAGGCTGCTGCTGCCCCATGCTGGCTACGCCCGGCCCTGGAGCCCTGCTGAGGACAGCCGCATCCGCCTGGCTGCCCGGCGCTGTCCTGTCTGAGCCCTTGGAGGAGACCTACACCACACGCAGCAAGAAGGACCCCATGAGGAAGCTCAAACCTCGCCTATTTCCCCTTTACCTTGGCTTCAAGGGAGCTCAGAAATACCTACCACTTGCAGCGGTGTGATTCCCTGTCACAAACAGACAACCTTTGTGTGAAGTCAGATCCAGTCATAAGCAGGCAGGCACTAGGGAGGATGAAATGAGACTGAGAAGACTCATTTCCCCCCTCACCTTGTCTTCCAGGAAGCTCATAGCTATTTTACACTCAGAAAGTTTGTGCTTGTTTTCATCTTCCTTGCTTCACACTTGCTTAGAGACAGTCAGGAACAAACATGTCACAGAGGATAACAGGCATAACAGGACATTGTAATGCATCCATTTCCCTGCTTTCCCTGAGTACCAGGAAGCTCCTCCCTGTTTAACTCCCTAACTCCTGTGCTCACACCTCTCAGCCGTTCACATACACGTGCTTCTATATTCAAAGACACAATCACAAGCCTGCATGCCCCTTAGAAGACATGCCTAACCAGGAACCATCATCTACTGATTTCCTTTTTTGCCTGGGTTTCCTCCAGTCAACAGACTAGTGTCCACCTTTTTAAAAAAAGTTTCATTTTGGCACAGGCTGCTGGCCTTGAGCTTGCCATCTTTCTGCCTCAGCCTCTGGAGTTGTGGGGATTACAGGTGTGCCTTACTGTGCTCCACTCAACCTCTTATTCTTATTTATTAATTTTTATAAACACTTAAAAAAAAAAAAAAACAAGACTCTTTGGTGCACATATTCTGCCACAGGAACTCAGGGACGCCTTGGAAGAATCTCAGCGTGTGCTGACAGGGTCACACCCTCCTCCCTTCCTGTGCCCCAGCCTTTGGGGGCAAGGACAGGACATACACAAGGAGGGAAGGAGGGAGGCAGGGGACAAAGGGGCTGTGCCCAGCCCTGAGCCTGTAGAGGCCTGAGCTCTCTCTGGGGGGGAAAGGTCAGAGCCCCTGCCCCTGTGTTCTCGTATCTTCTCCAACCAGGGGCCATGCCCAGGCGGGTGCCGGCAGGTGTCTGTGGGGTCACATGGTCACTCTGCAGACCCTCCTCTTGGGGTGTGCCTGAGAGACAGTCCCACTTTCTCACCCTGATGGAAGCCTGCAGTGTCCTTTGGGGACACTGGGGGCCTGGGGTGAGGAATGGTCCGCTCTCCCCTGCCGCACAAGAGCCCCTTCCAAGCCGCTGCAGCCGGGCAGGGGAGGGCAGGGTGCTGGACTCAGCCCTGACCTCACGGGCGACCTCCAGAGGCCCTGCCCCTCTGTGGATACCCTGTAAAACCCTCCTGGACCTGGCCACGGGAGCCGCATTCTCCAGGAGCCCTTCCCCAGTCCCTCTGTTTGTTCAGGCATTCCTGCATTATTTATTGAGCACCTACTGTATTCCAGGGACCCAACAGTCCCTGAACAGGCCCAGGCCTGGGAGCAGTGCTTCATTGCCTATGGCCTTCAGTGATGGCAGGCAGCCCAGGGTCCGCCCTGCCCAGAGAGTACAGGGGTTCTGGAGGAGCTGCAGCCCGGCTGCAGGATGAGGCCCACTCCCCGCGGTGCCCCGCGACACCCATCTGCCTGGTGCCTCCCCACGTGTCTCCACTGGCCCAGACCCGGGCGGTCCTCCATCCGGCTTCGTTGGGGGTCCTGGAGGGGTGGACAGGGCGGGGCCTGTGGCCCAGCAGGAGAGCGCTGCGCAGCCAGTGGGCGCTCCAACACCATGTCCAGGTCCGCAGGGTGACCCCGGGCTGAATGGGGGGAGGAGCTGCCACCGGGGCCAGGAAGGGACTGGGCTGCAGCTGCGCTTCCGACTAGGAGGCTTCCAGGGGTGTCCCCAACACCCGGCAATTTCCCCCACGCCTCTCTCAATTCGCTCTAAGCTTTAAAACAAACCATTGGATAAACAGATGAAGACATTTTAATCCCAAAGGAAATGGAAAAGGAGCAGAATAGCTCCCACAGAAACCCAGCGAAACCGTGCGCTGTGGCTGGTTTACAGGGACAAGGACTGAACCACAAGGGCCGGGCCAGGAGCCCGCCTGCCCTCACCGCGCCACCTGACTCCCCCTGGGGAGAGAGCGCAGAGCCCGCCGGGAACCACAGACATCACCCAGAAGGGAACCTGCCCAGAAGCCCAGCTCATGGCAGCCCAGGACCGGGAGTCACTGCCCACCTGGAGGTGACACCTGCAGTTGTAACGTGCACCCTGTGTGCAGCCTGCGCCGTGAAGCGCCCGAGACCAAGGACAGCCGTTTTTCTGGGCAGAAGTATTTAAGCAGCTGCAGAATATCAGCTGATAGCCGGTCCAGCAGAGGGGCCCTGGGCACTTCTGTTGCTGCTGTTGTTCTCTACAGACAGCACAACCTGTAGCCTGCATGGGGCTGGTCACTCCCCAAACCCTGGCCTCCTGTCCCGGAGCACTGCAGTGCCCTCCCAGCACGGTGGCCGGCCCAGTCACAGACCACCCAGGGGCTGAAGGTCGGAGGTGGGGCCCCAGGACGCCCACTTGCTGCAGGGAGGGAGGGAAGGTTGGTATCTTTGCTGTAAAAAAGAATTTGGTGGCAGAGCGTGGTGGCCACACCTGGGATCCAGCCATTCCCCTAGGCTTCCGGCTACTCTGAACGCTGAGGCAGGAAGATGGCAGTTCAAGGCCAGCCCCAGCAACTTAGTGAGACCCGGGCTGGGCTGGGGCTGGGCTGGGCTGGGGCAGAGCGCTGGCCCAGCACGTGCGAGGCCCTGGGTTGGGTCCTCAGCACCACATAAGATAAATGAAATCAAGGTGTGGTGTCCACCTGCAGCTACAAACTTGAAACAAGACAAGGACACAACGAGGGACACCAATTAATTAAAAAGGGGAGGCTGGGCTCGGTGGTGAACACCTGGGTCAGTCTCTGACCATACGTAAGTAGACCCAGACATGGACAGTCCGTGGAAATGGACACTGGAGCCACGTGGCTGCAAGCCAGGGATGCCTGGCACCCCAGAGCTAAGGATCCTGCTTGGAGCCTCGGGAGGGACGCCCTGAGCCCAGCTGGACCTCCAAAGCTGGCCTCCAGGATGAGGAAAGGGTCAATGCCCCTTTTGGTCATCGTGGCCAAAGAAGACTCCAACGCAACAGCCCCCAACAGGTCTACGCGCCCAAAGGAAACAAGCCCTCAGTCCACCAAAGGACATTTCTAGAACATTCCTGGTAGCTGTGGTCACAGTGGCCAAAAGTGAGGCGTGACTCGGGTGACCCTCAGAGTGGATGAATGGACAGGCTGAACTAGAGCAGGGACATGAAAAGCCCAGGGCAGCTGGCCGTCTCCTCACTGTGTCAAGTGCCAGGGGTGCCGGTGGGAACCACAGAGGACAGGGAACGTGGGTCTGCAGGGACGGAGGGAGAGGTGAGACCTGGGGGCTGGTCCCATGGGGGTGGCCGGTGGCACCCCGTGTTGAATTAGACAGTGAAGCTCACCACTTCCACCTAGAGGGATGGCCACCTCCTCACCACCTGTGTGCCTGCCCAGGTGGGCACACCTGGCCGCCCTCTGAGGGGCAGAGCTAGGGCCCTTTTGAGGCCTAGGCTGAGGGGTGCCAAGGGGCTCAGCCCATCCTCCCAAGTGGTGCCACACCTCATCTGGAAACCCCCCAGCCACAGATGAGGACACCTGTGCTCCTGTCCCCAGTGCCCACGTGGACGAGGCTCAACTCACGACGGCCCTGAGCCCTCCGTCCTGGTGAACCTCCCCAGAGAAGCCTAGAGTCCACTCCAGGGCACCGGTCCAGCCACAGGGCTCCTTGCTGCTGGCCGCATGCCAGGCTGGTCCTGCTGCAGGGCCTGGGACGCTCTGCAGTGTCCACAGGTCTCCCGTCCACTCCGGGGCTGCCGTGGGCCTTTCTGGCTGAGCGCCCACCTAACCGCCTCACACAGCCGCTGCCCCACCCTTCCCTGCTGTCTTCTCCCCGTGACGCGCTTGTCACCTTGGTCCCCTGGCCAAATTCGCAGGAGCAGGAACATTTCTTTGGGTCTTTGCTGGCCCCTGGGCTCCTGGGACAGGGCCGAGATCAGAAGGTGCTCAGGTGTGTTGAGGAGATGGATGAATGCCCGGCCACCGTCCCCACCGAGCCCCCACCGAATGCGCAGACAGAGGACGTGCGGCTGTGGGTTGGCAGCTCAGAGTCGCCCTGTTCTCTGGAAAACTGTCCTGGTGTGTGGGGCCGCCAGAGCCCTAGCTGGTCACATGGTAAGGACTGCAGGAGTCCACTGCTGCGCTGGACAGACAGCAGGGTCCCCGGGACACATGGCCCACCGAGCACTGCAGTCACAGCCTGGAGCACGGTAAGGTCGGGTGGGCCTACAGCCCTGCTTCCACCTGCGGGCGAGTCCCCAGGGGGCACCAGTGTCACCCTCGCTGTTCTACGCTCAGCTTTCTGCAACACGTCTGTCCCCTGCCTGCCGCTGCCTGTCCCCCCAGCGACCCAGGGGCCCGGAGGCTGGGGTGCGGGTTCAGAGTGGTCAAGTGCCCTGGGTTCCATCCCCAGAACTCAGACGCCAACAAGACAGCCCTGGCCAGGGCCCACTGGTGTCCTCACACTGCCCTTGAGTGCCAGGCCCTGGGCTCCCTGCTGGGGGCTTTGCCCTCTCCCTGGCCCTGCGCAACTGCAGTGGGCGGTGGCTGGAGTTCACGGCCCCTTGGCACCTGGACCAGCACGCCCCCCACCCAGCCCACAGCCCAGGTAGTTATGCCCAGCACTCGGGCCACCTGGGCAGGAAAGTCCCAGGTGTGCACTCAGCAGCTGCTCCCCTCCCCTGCCCTCCGGTCCTCACTGTGTGGGAGTCTCCTGGCGTCCCCTTCCCACACGTCTTGGGGGACTGCAGCTAGGCCGGGGCACGACAGCCGCTTCTTGGCTCTGGAGAAATCTTGTTTTGTTTTTAAATGAAGAGTGGGCACGCGGATGCAGCTGACCACAGGCCCTCGACACGGGGACACAGGAGGGGTCCGGGCTTGCACCTGCCTGGTGGGGCGCTGGCTGTCCTGCCACCTGCACCCTGTGAAGCGGCTGCTCTGCACAGCCGGCACTCGCGCCCGGCACCCGGCGCAGCAGACACTCGCGAGCTGGGGCCGGAACTTTATTGGGCACGTCCAGCTGGTGCCTAGTAGGCCAGGTGTTTCAGGAGCCAGCAGGGCCGGCGGCAGGGCAGCTGGTGTCGGCAGTGTGGCCAGCTGTAGGTGATCTCAGTGGTGGACTCCGAGGAGCACTCCAACTCCAGCGAGGACTCGGAGTGGGAGGGGACGGGCGACCTGGGTCCCGAGGTGCTGGTGGCGGCCTCCTTCTGCTGCGGGAAGCTGCCCTTGGAGGCTGTGTTGCGGGGGCCGCTGGGCAGCTTGCTGGGGGGCTGTGAGGGGGTGGTGGTGCTACTAGGAGACTGGCCAAGGGACGGGTCCTGGTTGGAGGTGGTGCTGGGGCCCCGCCCGGTCCCTGAGGACCCCGCGGCCTGCGGGGAGGGCACCGGGGCCGAGTTGGAGAAGCCAGTGCGCGGCTGGGGCTGAATCTGTGTCTTTCTGGCCACCTGGGAGCCACTGGTAGAGCCAGAGACTGCCTGGCCCTGGGACATGGAGCTGGGGGTGGTCAGCGAGCGAGACTCTGTGGAGGCAGCAGAGAGGGGGCTCCCGGTGGGCCGGAGGGGACTTGAGTGCCCCGCCCGAGGCTCTGCCTGGGAGTCTGCAGAGGGCTCCTTGGGGTGCTGGGTGCCTGCTGTGGGGTGGTAGGTGCCTGCTGTGGGGTGGTGGGTGCCTGCTGTGGGGTGCAGGGTGCCTGCTGTGGAGTGCAGGGTGCCTGCTATGGGGTGGTAGGTGCCTGCTGTGGGATGGTAGGTGCCTGCTGTGGAGTGCAGGGTGCCTGCTATGGGGTGGTAGGTGCCTGATGTGGGGTGGTAGGTGCCTGCTGTGGAGTGCAGGGTGCCTGCTATGGGGTGGTAGGTGCCTGCTGTGGGGTGCTGGGTGCCTGATGTGGACTGGTAGGTGCCTGCTGTGGGATGGTAGGTGCCTGCTGTGGAGTGCAGGGTGCCTGCTATTGGGTGGTAGGTGCCTGCTGTGGAGTGCAGGGTGCCTGCTATGGGGTGCTGGGTGCCTGCTGTGGGGTGCTGGGTGCCTGATGTGGAGTGGTAGGTACCTGCTATGGGGTGCTGGGTGCCTGATGTGGAGTAGTAGGTGCCTGCTGTGAGGTGCTGGGTGCCTGATGTGGAGTGGTAGGTGCCTGTTGTGGGATGCTGGGTGCCTGATATGGAGTAGTAGGTGCCTGCTGTGGGGTGGTGGGTGCCTGATGTGGAGTGCTGGATGCCTGCTGTGGGGTGCTGGGTACCTGATGTGGAGTGGTGGATGCCTGATGTGGGGTGCTGGGTGCCTGATGTGGAGTGGTGGATGCCTGATGTGGATTGGTGAATGCCTGCTGTGGGGTGCTGGGTGCCTGCTGTGGGGAGCTGGGTGCCTGGTGTACGCCCCTTCCTGCTGGACTGGTCCGTGCCAGAGCTGGAGGGCGGCTTCACTTGTCCTTCAGCTGCGGGCTCTGGCTTGCCTTGGCTGTGGAGAGGGCGGGGAGGGGCAGTTGGGTGATCCCGTCCACCACCCCTAGGGCTCTGCCCAGCTGCTGGGAGCAGGACTTAGGCCGTTGGTGATAGAGTCAGCTCCTTCAGGGGCCAGGTGGTCACCCGGGCAGTCGGGCACACACATCCACCCTGTGCCCGCTGACTCCCGTGTGGGCACAGGGACAGGTGAGGACACATGTCCTACGCACAGCGCCTGCTCACAGCACGCTGGCACACAGGGTGCGCACACTCACACGCAGGCACACGCACGTCCAATGTACATGAGTGCCACCGGCATGCACCGGCCCTGCCCGCCCCGGGTACCTACGGGGGGCTTCCAGGGCCACCGGAGGCTCCGCTGCCGGCACTGGGGTGACGTGCGCCCGGCCGCGGGCCAGGGCCTGAAGCACTGGTTCCCGAGAGCATGCAAGAGAGAGGTGTGTGAGGGGAGCCCCAGAGGCGTGGTGAAGACCCCAGAGAGTGGCCGAGGCCCAGGGGAGGCAGGATGGGAGGCAGCAGGCCGGCAGGCCGGCGGAGACCCCGGCCCCAGCACCTACCGTCCCTGGCTATTCCGCCTGCCGCGTCCAGGACTCGGCCGCTGAGTTGGCTCACGGCGCTGTCCACGGCCGCGTGGTGTTTTAGGAACACTGGACGCACCACGCGATGATACAGGACTAGAGCCCCGTTCCAGGGCCCCGGCGTCATGCAGAACAACAGGAAGGCGCACTGCAGGGCACAGCAGTCACACTGGGGCCTGTCCCTCAGTGTCCCTGCCAGACACCCACCTGGGCAGGAACTGGGCCTCTACCCTTAGACAGCCCCTGGGACGGTCCATGTCCCTGTCCAGCCTGGAGGCAGGCCCCAGACCCCACACACCCTGGACTCTTGGCTGCCCTCTCTTCCCCAGGGTGGGTAACCTGCTTGTCCTGGGGTCCCCAGGAGGGGCCGGCCCCCCACCTTGCCCGCGTAGTAGAAAGGGAACCAAAACAGGAGTAGGTCGCTGAAAAACTCCATCAGTCCGAACACAGCGTACACCACCCAGTAGGTGAGCCACACGGTATCGTCGTCTCTGCTTGGGCTCTCGATGGCTTTGACTCTGCGGGAGGCGCAGGAGGCTCAGGGGCCACGTGCACCCCCCAGGCTCCCCTCCCACGGGGCAGCCAGGGCACTCACGAAGCATATGCGGGGTATACAAATCCGATCAGATTGCACAGTAGAGATGCCCCGTAGCCGAACAGAAGGTACAAGCTTAGCAGAATGACGACTCCTACAGGAGACAGGGACCATCCGGTAGCACCCGGAGGCCAGCACCTCCTGCCAAAGCCCCAGTGATGCCTCCAGGATGCCCGAGCCGCCAGTGGGGCGCTCATGCATCCCCAGGGCCACTAGCCCTGAGGTGTATGCATGCAAATGGTGGGATGCTGTGAGCACCCCAAGGGCAGGCAGGGACCTTGGCTCTGAACCAGGGCTCAGTTGTGGAGTGAGCACAAAGCAGTTGCCCAGAGAGCATGGGTTGAGTGAATAAGTGACCATCTGCAGTTCTAAGAACTTCACTCCAGGTCCTGTGGGAGGTGCTGGGAGTAGGAGGGCAGTGCGTGATCCCTGGGGAGCTGGGAGAGCTGAGTGGCTAGGACCTGTGTAAAGGCTCCACCCTGCGGATGCGGGCCCAGTCCATTCACTGGAGTGGTTGTCTTGGGCCCTGCACAGTGCTGAGCTGCACCTCTGACCTCCACTCACTCCCGGCCAGGAGCTTCCAGTGGGACAACCACAAATGTCCCCAGACAAGGCTAAATACGCATGGGGCAGTGTCGGCCCCTCTGAGACCCCAGGTCTTCCCAGAGCTGGAGGAGCCTGCTCCTTTCCCTGCCACCTGCGGCAAGCCTTTCCCGTGGAGTCTCACTCCCACCTGCAATGGGGGTGGTGGCTCCCACCTAGGTGGCTGTGAGTCAGGGGACCCTTGCTTCCTACACCTTCTGGCCACTAAAACATACTCCCAGCAATGGAGGTTCAAAGACAAATGAGGGAGGGGGACAGGAGCTCAGCCACAATCCTGAGCTTGATTCTGAAAAGAGTAATGACTGTGGCATCTGCCAAGCGCCCACTGTGCCAGCCTCAGGGCCTCCTCTGCCTTATCTCATTCGGCTCTGAGGCCAGGGGAGCAGCTTCCCAAGGGTACACAAGGAACCTTGGTGCCCCTGGACAGCTTCCTCCCTCCTTCCCTGAGGTTGTTATCGGCAGAGAGATAGAGGCCACTTCTGGACCAAAGGGCAGAGCACCAGATCACCCCACCCTTTCCTCCACCTGCATTAGCCTCTGTCCTCCAGGTCCAGAAGTCAGAGCAGTCAGACAGCGACCCAGGTGGCCCCAAAAGGCCATGTGACCTCTAGGTCACTGCCTCCTCTGAGTTGTCTTATCTGTCACCAGGGGGCATGGAATTGGGCCATCTGGGGTCAGTGAGGCTCAATGTTCCCTATATCCGGGTGAGGCTCAAGGGGGATAGGACTCCTTCCTGGGGTTTGCTAGTGGGGAAGGAGGGGCTCTCCCAGGTTGGCTAGTGGGGAAGGAGGGGCTCTTGCTCCTAAATCCCTTTAAACCTGCAGTCTCAGCAATGAAAGGATGACCTTGGACATCAGGGTTGTGGGGGGAAGGGACCCTGAGATCAACAGATGGGGTTGGGGCAGGGAGGGGGGCCATGCTCCAGACAGAGGCAGCCTCCCCCAGTCCCTGCCTCCCTGTGCCTCAGTTTTCTCCCTGAAGATACCCAGCCCCCTCCCCTCAAGTGCTCTATGACCTACATTCCCCACCCACTGGGACCAGCAAGGCCTGTGGAAAGCCAGGGCAGAGGCCAGGACCTGCACTGGGCAGGCACAGCACACCCGTGCCACCTGGCTGAATTGCTGGGGTGGGGGGCTGGGCACTGGCGGGCATCCAGGGTCTGGAGGAGGATTTCAGACCCTCCTTGAGCTGCCTGCAGGGGAATCCCCCAGCTGGTGGGAAAATGGGAGGAAGGTGGTCTCCAGAATCTGCCCACAAAAGGTGATCAAAGAATGGGGCACAGCCCTCCCTGCAGAGGCCTCAAGACCAGACAAGTGTCCTTGTGGTCCAGGGGGAGGGTCTCCTGGAAAAGGCAGTGGACCTCTGAGTACTACAAAAGGGGGAGAAGGGCACTTGAGCACTGACCATAGACCTACTGCACAGGTTTGAAAAGGGGCAATGGAAATGGAATGGAGCTACAGTCGTGTGCGCGGCTTCTTCCTGCCCAGGGAACCCACACAGCTCTCCACAACCCAACTCAACACGTAATAAGGACAGGAGAGTAAGTCAGGAACCGGGGTACAGGAAGAGGGCTTCAGGAGGAGGACCTGGGCTTCCCCTCGGACAAACGGGGGAAACTGTCTGTACCCACTGCCAGGTTCGGGTCCACTCAGGAAGGAGTTGGGGCAGACACATAGGTCATTGGCATCAAGACTGCCCCCACACCTAGTTAGGCAACTGGAAGAACTGGACTCAGCCTGGCAAGTGCCCAAGGCCCCGACGGAAGGGGCAGAGAACTGTTGGGACCACGGCTACAGGGGAGCACTGCAGGGGCCCAGAGTTGCCTTCACTCAAGGTCGCCGGGAGGGCACTGGGCAGGGGCTGCAGGCAGACCCTCTCCCTCCCCACGATCTGGGTCTCTATGCTGAGCAGCGGGACGCGCGCCTCTCCCGGACCGGACCCCGCAGCCGGGGCCAGTCGGAGAAGCGTCAGGTCTCGATGCCCAGCGCTTCAGTGTGCCCGTCAGTGCAATGGGGCAAGCGCCCCGACGGCTCACCCGCGGCCAGATACCGCTTCTCGACACCGATCTTGGCTTCGAGCGCTCCGAGCGCTTCGGTGACAAAGTTCTTCTGTTCCAGAAAGCGCTCGAAGCGCTGGCGCAGGCCGTCCATGGCACCGGCGGGCCCGGGGCTGGCAGCTCGAGCTGGAGCTTGCCTGCTGCCCCACGCACCGGCCCCGCCGAGCCCGAGCAGCCTTGCCCCCGCTAGGGCTGCCCGGCTCCGCCCCCAGGCTGTTGGTTTCCTCCCCTGTTCCGGGCTCCGCCCCTGTTCCCCCGCTCCGGCCAATGGGAGGGCAGGGCGGACAAAGGAGGAGGGGCCTGCCCCCTCTCCCCCGCCGCATTGCCCTCTGGCCGGAGGCGGACGGAGTGGGAAGGAGGCGGCCGCGAGGGGGGCGGGGCGCGGAGGCCGAGGGCGCTGATTGGCCGAGCAGGAGTGGGACGTAGCTGGTTGGAAGGTGTGGCGTCAGGGCCGGGGATTATTGGCTGCATCGCTGAGGAGGGTGGAGCTAAGAGAGGAGAGGGCAGCGCGGGTGTTAGGGCCAGAGACCGGCCAGAGACGATTGACGAGGCCAGACAGGGGCGGGGCGGAGTAGAGGGGAGGCGGGGTCAGCTCGGGATAGGGCGGGATTAAGAGAGGAGGCGGGACTTACCCAGAGAAACACTTCTGGTTGGAGAGGACCGGAGACGGAGCTGATTTTCGAGGAAGGGGTGTGAAGAAAGTGGGTGGGGCCAAATAAAGTTGGCTTCCCCTTCCCCTAGGCAACAATGAACCTGCTCCCGTGGGCCGGAGTTGGGTCCGCGTACAAATGAGGAAACGGAGGCTCCAGAGGGCTTAGGTCTGTGGACACGCGTACCCTCCTACGGCTTCTGTCGGGCCTTCCCGCCCCACTTGGGGGAACCGCAAGGCCCCCTGGGAGTTGAAGCCCTCGGGTTGCTATGGCGCCGGCAGTCCGGCGGGCGCCGGGCCGACTAGGCGGTTTGGCCAGAGGGAGGGGCTTTCCGGAGGCCCCGCCCCCGGTCCCGCCCCCGCCATGCGGCCAGCCCCGACTGCGCTCTGTCTGCGCCTGTCCTTGGCCCTGGCCCTGAGCCTGGGCTTCGTCCGCCCCCTGGCTGTGGCCTGGGCCACGGCCCCGGCCCCCATCTACGTTGGCAGCTGGGCCGTGCGGGTGACACAGGGTTACCAGGAGGTCGAGCGCCTGGCACGCAAATTTGGCTTCGTCAACCTGGGGCAGGTGGGTGGGACCCGTCTGGATGGGAAGGGTGGGGCTGGGCGACCCCAGACCCCAACAAAAAGGACCCGGGTCCCCAAGGCCCCCCAAGTATCAAGAACCCCCAGCATACCCCTGCCACGGCCACCTGAGATTCTGGGACTCCCAGAAGCTTCCACCTGGGCCCCGGTTGGGAGCATGCAAGCAAGGGGGCCGGCCGGTAGGGGTGGGAGTGCCTCCATCAGGGAGCCGGTCCCAGCAGAGGGCTGCGGCACGCTTCCAGATCTTCCCTGACGGGCAGTACTTCCACCTCCGGCACCGGGGCGTGGCCCAGCAGTCCCTGACTCCCCACTGGGGCCACCGCCTCCGCCTGAAGAAAGACCCCAAGGTGAGTCTGGTCTGGGAGGCCACTTGTCTTGGTCTCAGCCACCTGGGGCCAACCAGCTGCCTTCTGTTATTCTTGTGGTTGCCATGGTGGCCGAGTGGCCTCCAGCAAGTCACCAACTCAGCAATTCAGTTTCCACTTGGTCCCCACAGTGGGGACCAGATGAGGAGGTCTGTGTGAGCATGCCACCCCCAGGACCTGGTACAGAGTAGGCACTTATTGCCACTCCCTCTTCCTTCCTAAAAAATGAGGGGCCCCAAACGCTCTGGTAAGAAGGGATGAATGGTCCTTCCTTTCTCCCCACCTCAGGATGGAGAGATGGGAAATGGCCCATTTGACCAGCATGAAAATAGTTGCAGAGTAGGAAGCCAAAACTGCCCAGTGATCTGGGGGCTCAGAGGGGTGTCTGCTCCCAATCAGAACCTGTCCTATCAAGAAAAGGTCTCAGATGCCCAGATGAAGAATTAGGATGGATTCTGGGGAGCCCTGGGTGCTGTGAAGTGGAGTGGGCTGCCCTGGAGGGCTGCTTGCCCATAGCATTGAGGACTGAAAGATGTGACCTATACATAGTTTGCAGGACAGCAGCCAGGGCTGGCAGATGGATTGGAAGAAATCAGGAGGAGAGAGAGAAATCAGGGCCAGTTCCCAAATCTGGAGCTAAGCAGCCAGAAAAAATGGCCCAGACCACTGAGATGGGGGCTGGGAATATGAGCTGAGTTGGGGGGTACCAAGAAGGTAAGAAGCAGGGATGGCAAAAGCCAGAAGAAGAGCATAATGGTATGTGCAAAGGTCCTGGGGTGGAAATGGATTCACAGGCTCTTGGAACAAGAAGGCAATCATTGTTAGTGAGCAGTAAGGAGGCTGGTAGTTGTCTAGACAGGTAGGGCTTGTGGGCAGTGGACAGGGAAATGGAGAACCAGAAAAGAAAAGGGTGTGGTCATTTTGGATGGGGAGGTAAAAGTGGCTGTTTTTTGAAGTGATGCTGAGGGACCCAGGGGGACCTTGACACAAGGATCTAAATGTGGGAGGGAGGAAGAGGCAGCTGGGATCAGAGAGGCTCCACTCATCCTCAGCTTTGGCCATGGGTCTGTGGGACCTAAGGTAGGTGTTCTGAGAGCTTTGGGCAGACAGAGGACAGAGGAGATGGGCCTGAGGAGCAGCAGCCCCCACAGACACAGAACCTCCCCAGAGGTCCACAGTCCTCTAGTCTACCCTCCCCCACCTGAAAGGCCCCAGGGATAAGCCCTGGACTGTCCGGCTGTGTCCCCAGGTGCAGTGGTTTGAGCAGCAGACGCTGCGGCGGCGTTTCAAGCGCTCCTTTGCGGAGCCCTCGGACCCCTGGTTCTCCAAGCAGTGGTACATGGTGAGCAGCTGGGCTGGGGCAGGCGGACAGGCAAGGCCAGCCAGAGCCCCGCTGACCAGACCCCTCCTGATGCAGAATACCCAGGTGCAGCCGGACCTGAACATCCTGCAGGTCTGGAGCCAGGGCCTGACAGGGCAGGGGGTGGTGGTCTCCATCCTGGACGATGGCATCGAGAAGGACCACCCGGATCTCTGGGCCAATTATGTGAGACCCTGGGTGGCTAATGGGGGCTGCCCCGGATTCAAGGCTGGCCCCGCCCCAGGGATGCCTCAGACCCTCTCCTGTCCCCACCTGCCTCCAGGACCCCCTGGCCAGCTACGACTTCAACGACTATGACCCGGATCCCCAGCCTCGCTACACGCCCAGTGATGAGAACCGGTGAGTCCTGGTCCTGTGGGTGAGGGGACGGGACCCACTGTCCACAGGGCCAGGTGGGCTCTCAGGGGTGCACTTCTTGGCCCTGGCACCAGGCATGGGACGCGCTGTGCCGGGGAGGTGGCTGCCATAGCCAACAACCACTTCTGCGGGGCGGGTGTCGCCTTCAACGCCCGGATTGGAGGTACGCCGGGTCCCCTAGGGCACAGCCCGGGACAGAGGGGAGGGTCAGGCTGGGACCTGTGGGCACACAGGCCTTGACGGCTGTACAGGGCCTGGGCGGAGCCCCCAGGGAAAGGGACGGTGGGCGGCAGGCCTGGCGGGCGGCTGGTGGAGAGGCCCACGCCCCCCGCGCAGGCGTGCGCATGCTGGACGGCACCATCACGGACGTCGTGGAGGCCCAGTCGCTGAGCCTGCAGCCTCAGCACATCCACATCTACAGCGCCAGCTGGGGCCCCGAGGACGACGGCCGCACGGTGGACGGCCCGGGCATCCTCACTCGGGAGGCCTTCCGGCTGGGGGTGACCAAGGTGAGCAGGGCCCCCCCGCCCCGGGTGAGGGCCAGGCCTGGGCGCCAGGCCAATGCCCTGCCCCGTCCCTCCCCACAGGGCCGCGGCGGGTTGGGCACACTCTTCGTCTGGGCCTCAGGCAATGGTGGCCTGCACTATGACAACTGCAACTGCGATGGCTACACCAACAGCATCCACACGCTGTCCGTGGGCAGCACCACCAAGCAGGGCCGCGTGCCCTGGTACAGCGAGGCCTGCGCCTCCACGCTCACCACCACCTACAGCAGCGGGGTGGTCACCGACCCGCAGATCGTGAGTGCCCGTGACCCTCCCCGACCCCACCACCGAGGCCCCCAGCTCTGAGGCAGCTGCTCCAACCCCGCCTTGGGCCGCCGAGCTGCCTCCCAGCGCCTCTGCAGGACTTCCCCTCCACCTTCCCAGGGCTCCCAAGGTGGGCACCCAGTCCTCCTGCTCTGGCCACTGGGCCACCCTCCCCGTGACCCAGGCAGGGACAGCTCCCTGGGTGCACCGCCCCACACCCGAGCCTGGCGTGCCCTCTGACCTGTGCCTCGTGACCTTGGCGCTCTGCCCCTTTACCTTCGGTGGCCCTGGGATGAAAGGCCTGCCCCGCAGCCGGGGAGCACTCTGCCCTGAGCCACGTCTCCTCAAGTTGCCCAGGCTGGGATGACACAGGTGGCCACCTGGTGTGCTTTTTAGTGCTTTCTGAGTGCAGTTCTTGGTGCCTGTGAACAAGGGCTGCGTCCTCCGCCTGCCCCCAGGTCACCACGGATCTGCACCACCAGTGCACAGACAAGCACACCGGCACCTCCGCCTCGGCCCCGCTGGCCGCAGGCATGATCGCCCTGGCTCTGGAGGCCAAGTAGGTGACGGTGGGGGCCCTGCCCACCACCTGGCCGCAGGCCCAGCCCCCTGCTCACTGCCCCTGCCCTCCCCCTGCAGCCCGTTTCTGAGCTGGAGGGACATGCAGCACCTGGTGGTCCGCGCGTCCAGGCCGGCGCAGCTGCAGGCCGAAGACTGGAGGGTCAATGGCGTGGGGCGCCGAGGTGCGATGGGGCCCGTCGGGGCGGGAATGCTGTGCCCACCAGGAAAGTGACGCCACCTCTCCACACAGTGAGCCACCACTACGGCTACGGGCTGCTGGACGCTGGGCTACTGGTGGACATGGCTCGCACCTGGCTGCCCACACAGCCCCAGAAGAAATGTGCCATCCTGGTTGTGCATGTCCCCACGTGAGGGCGGCCCCTCCAAGGCCCTGCACACTGTGCACACCTCCCCCTTCCCCGCCCCCACACCAGCCACCACCACCCGAGAGCGGGAGCCCCCGGGAGGCAAGCCCTAAGGCCTTCGCCCATTTGTAAAAGGAGAGGGTGGCCCCCTCATCTTGGATACCAGACCCTCCTGCTGGCGCCCACCCCACAGGGGGCCAACTGGAGGGTCCTCGCCCCTGCAGCCCCATCCTGCCCCGGATGCACGTGAAGAAGGAGGTGTCCGCCTGTGCCGGCCGCCACAACTACATCCGCTCCCTGGAGCACGTGCAGGTGCAGCTGTCCTTGTCCTACAGCCGCCGTGGGGACCTGGAGATCTCTCTCACCAGCCCCATGGGCACCCGCTCCACGCTGGTGGCCATCAGGTGTGTGCCCACCCCCACCCACCGGCCCCGGGTAGCCACTGCCGCCCTCTGGAGGCCCTCCCAGGGGGCTCTGGCCCCGTGGCCCCAATCCCGCCTGAGAAGGACCCTTCTCCCCGTGCCGCCACCTGCCCAGGCCCCTGGATGTCAGTGGCCAAGGCTACAACAACTGGATCTTCATGTCCACCCACTTCTGGGACGAGGACCCGCAGGGCCTGTGGATCCTGGGCCTGGAGAACAAGGGCTACTATTTCAACACCGGTGAGAGCCGGGGCTGAGGCTGGGGGCTCCACCGTCCAACCCCACCTTGGTTGCCCCCACTGCCACAGGGGCCTCGGGTCTCCCTGGAGAGACCATGTGCACAGGCCTGTCGGGGCCAGCAGGGGTCCCCTTCCTGGGAGGCCAAGTCCAGGCCCTGCACACACGGGTGCTCACCCAGCCATCTGGTCTGGGCTCTGGGTGGCAGTGGCTGAGCAGAGGGGGCCAGGGCCTGGAGCACTAGGCCCCAACAACCTCTCCCCTCCCCATGCCACCGTGACCCCTGCCCAGGGACGCTGTACCGCTACACGCTGCTGCTCTACGGGACAGCTGAGGACATGATGGAGCGGCCCTCAGACCCCCAGGTGACCAGCAGCGCGTGTGTGCAGCGGGACACAGAGGGGCTGTGCCAGGGTGAGTGGTCAGCGCCGCATGGTCCACTTGCTGGGAGGCGTCGGCCGCAGAGGTGGTCAGTGTGCGTGTGCGGCCCAGGGCGGGCTGGCGGCAGGTGGGCCCACAAGGCCGGCAGCACCTCACACCCTCCGCGTCTGTGTCCCTCGTGCAGAATGTGACGGCCCTGCCTACATCCTGGGCCACCTCTGCCTCTCCTACTGCCCGCCCAGGTACTTCAGCAGCACCCAGCCGGCAGTGACCGCAGGGCCTGGGCGCGCCGCTGCGCCTGCCCTCCGCGTGTGCTCCGGCTGCCACGCCTCGTGCTACACCTGCCGGGGCAGCTCTGCGCATGACTGCACCGCCTGCCCCCCGCCCCACACTCTGGATGAGCACCAGGGCTCCTGCTCAGCGCCGCCATCCCCAGCGGCCACCAGCAGCCCTTGGACACCGCCTGCTCCAGCTGTTGCTGCCGCTGCCAGGCCCAAGCCCTGGTATTGGTCCTGTTGACTGTGGCCTGTGAGCAGAAGTCTCCTCCTCTGCAGCGTCCAAGAGCTGCCCACTGTGGGCTGGGCTCCCGGTGCTGGGGGCCTTGCCCACCACCACCCCAGCTCCAGCTGCTGCTGGAACCTGGGGATGTCCGTCTTGGAGCACGGAAAGCCACCTCCGCCTGGGCCCAAGTGGGCACTACTGCCCTGCCTCAGAAAGCCTTGGCTGGCCACCCACAGTCACTGGCCAGGGTGTGGGCTGCATGGAGCCCTGTGGCCTGGACCCAGCAGCTCCGAGTGAGAAAGAGAGAGAGAAGTCTTGGTGCAGGGGTGGGGTGGGATGAGGTGGGATGAGCAGAAGTCAGACCACAGCCACGGGTCCATCCCTGTTGGGTCCAAGCAGCCCCGAGCACCACGTTCGACCTCAGAGTTCGCAAATAAAGGTTGAGTCAAAGGTGCCAAGCCTGGGTGTCCTTTGGGGGGGGGCGGGTCTGGTTGGGGTCCCCCCAGCCCTGCACTGCAGAGGAAACTGCCTTCCTGACGTCAGCCCTGAGGATCAGCGGACCACAAAGGAGGAATCAGCCCCTGGCCAGAGTCTGGGCTCTGGGGACCTGGGGTGGGGTTCAGGGTGGCAAGAGACGCTCACAGCCTGTGGATGCTGAGCGGCCCATCCCGGGCCAAGGCCTCTCCAGCCCACACTCCTCCTGAGCCTTCTCTTGCACCACGCGGTGAGCCCCTAGGCCAGCCAGCTGGGCATCACCTTGGAAATCAGTCTGGCAAGTCCACAGACAAATACGAGTTGGCCTCCGACCCAGCGGTTTCACTCCGAGGCGTAAACACCAAACACCCCACAGAAACCCCTCGGGCTCACAGCAGCGTGGTTCCCACAGCCAGACTGCGGCCAGCTCCACAATGCACAGACAGACACCATGTCCATCCACCTGGAGTGTCCCTCAGCCAGGGCAGGAGCCAGGGGACACACGCTGCAGTATGGATGGACCTGAGGACCTCATGCTCATTGAGAGCCAGACACACAAGGCCACAGTGTGTGACAGTGACAGGCGAGTCCAGAGACCGGATGTGAATCATGGGTGCAGGAGCTAGGCTGGGGAGTGGGTGACTGCTCATGGGGACAGGCTTTCTTCTGGGGTGATGAGAATGTTCTGGAACCAGACTGTGGGGGTGACTGCATGACTCTGAATATACAACAAAAAGCCCAGCACCCAAACCCTGAATTGGAACCACTACAGACACCAGGTGAGTGAACTTCGGGGTGTGTAAGTCACCTCTTCATAAAGCTGTTTAAACACGACATCCCCCTCTGCTGCTTTTGTTCTCCAACCCAGCCCTCGCCGGCCCAGGTGGGGAGGAGGCTGTAGAAATCTGAGGCCAGCCAGCCTGTGGCCACCGGCCTGTGGTCCCAGTGACTCAGGAGGCTGGGCAGGAGGAGACCCTGTCTCGGAAAGGGCTGGGGTGTGGCTCTGGGATACTTTGGCCCTGGGCTCTACCCCCAGTGACACGAACATAAACCCGAGTTCCAGGTGATCTGTCACCCAGCAGAGGACACTCCACTCACTCCCATCACGTCGGGTCGCTCTCGGATCACACGGGCCTCCTCCAGGGTGCCGCCCCTTTAAGAAGGGGCGGGCTCTGGCCAAGAGCCCGGGTCCCAGGAAGCCGGAAGCGCGCGTCGCGAGTCGGGTGGGCCCGAGCTCCGACCGGAAGCGGAAGTGCTGTGGTAGCGGCGGCTCCGGCGCCGGCGGGAGCGTTCCCGGGCGGTGGAGGTGGGCGGCCAGGGTTCGCGGGGAGACGGAGGTCGAGGTGAGCGGAACCCGGCGGTGCCGAGCCGCGGTGTCGCGCCGAGGGAAGGCCAGAGCTGGGCGGCCCCGGAGGGCGCGGCAGGGCGGCGGCGGGTGCGTGCGAGTGGTCGGGGCGGGAGGAACGGTCCGCGCCCAGCGAGAGGTGGACGCCCGGTCAGTGCTCCCTTCTCCCGCCTTCAGGGATGGGCTCCAAGGCCAAGAAGCGCGTGGTGCTGCCCACCCGCCCGGCGCCCCCCACGGTGGCGCAGATCCTGGAGGACGTGCGAGGAGCGCGGGCCCAGGACCCCGTCTTCACCGCGCTGGCCCCGGAAGGTAGAAGGAGTCCGGCCCGAGAGGGGAGGGACGGTCCCGGGCCCCAGCGGGAGAGGCGGGGTCTGCAGGAGCACACCGCCCGCGCCGCCGGTCCGCTCAGGCCGGGAGCCAGGAAGGGATCTCCACTTTTTTTTTTTTTTTCATGCTGGGGGTGGACCCCAGAGCAGTCGCTCTACCCTGAGCCACATCGCAGATCACGTGTTTCAGTGGGGGTGAGCATATTTTGAGATATGTGGAAGAAAGTTTTTGGGTACACAGCCAGTTTTTCCACTCCTGGGCCAGTAGCTGCTCTCACTGTCGACAGGGGTCGGAACAGACCTGCAGAACTGTGGGGCACTCCCCTGTGCCTGCACACCAGTTAGCCTATCCCAGTAGCTCAGGAGGCTGAGGCAGAAGGGTCCAGGCTCCAGCCAACCTTGGCAATTTAGCAAGACCCTGCCTGAAAATAAAAAGGGCCGGGGTGCAATCCAGGAGAAGCACCTGTGAGGCCCTAGGTTCCACCTAGCACACACAGGAGCTGAGGTGCACCATGTTCAAGGGAGAGTGAAGGGGCGCTCAGGGGCTCACTGGAGGGAAAGGGCATCTTCTGCTGGTCCCATCCTGTTTGCATCTGACCTTCCCCCTTTTTACCTAAAACAATGGTGAAAAAGTGACCTGTAACCAAACGCTAGTGTTCCCTGGCCTGCGGTGGGTGTTGGAGCTGGAATCCAGATGGTTATGGGCAGGTGAGGAACAGGAAGGATTGGAGGGAGTCCTGACGTGTCGCATGGTACCCAAAACCTGACCTTTGCAGTCCTGCACCCATGGTCTTGTACCTTCTGGGAGCAGGGGAGTTTTATGTGCTGCTTGTGCAAGGGGCCCTGGGAAATGTGTCTCCACACCCGCAGTTCTGGAAGCACTGGGTCCTGTGGCTGCAGAACCACATAAGGCATCTGCAGGAGCTGGCATGTTGCAGCTCAGGCTTCCAGAGAGAGCAGGCACAAGAGCCCAGTCTGAAGACAGAAATCGGAGCCCACCCAGGGAGGCCCACCCAGTGGCCTGGGTTGAGCTTTCCTGTGGGCCTTTCTGCAACCAGTCTGTGGCCAAGGTGAAAACCAAGAGGTCTCTCCTAGCCAGGGAGGGAGCCAGCTCAGCTCCCTCCTGCCCACAGCGTCTGCATCTGCCATGTAGTTAGCTTGGTGAGATGCAGATGCCCACCTGTGGCTGCCCTGTGCATGGAGGCCCATAGGTATCACATTCTGTGATTTGGGGCTCCTTGGTGAGTGAGGCTTCTGTGTCCATCCACAGACCTTCCAGGCCCCTCCAGGAGGACCAAGGACCCTGAGGATCAGCAGGAGCAGCTCTACCAGCAGAGCCGGGCCTATGTGATCACAAACAAGCAGCTGCAGCAGGCTAGGGAGGAGCTGCGGCAGAAGCGCGAGGACCTCCAGTTAGCTGGCCAGGAGCTGGAGCGGGACATCAGCCAGGTGACCCAGGCAGCGCTGCCAGGGACCTCAGCTACCTCCTCAGGCTGACCTGGGCCTGCATGTCTAAGGCAGCACCTCATGCCACCACCTCTGGCTCCTCTCTGGGGACCTGAGTGCCCCAGGCTGGCATTCCATCTGGGTTCCAGCACCGGGGGCCACCCGTGCTTCTCTCCTTCATTGGCAGCTACAGGTCATGGTGTCTTCCCATGACACTGGGCTGGCAGGACCCACACCGTGGTCTCGGCTCTGCCTGGACACAGGGTGGAGAGGTTGGATGCTCCCTGGGGTTCTGTCCCCTCCTCCACTCACAATGGCCTCTGGTTGGACATGAGCCTCTGGGGCAGTGCCACCTCCTTCCTCCTTCAGGGCACTGTGAACCTGGTTGCAGGAATGTGTGCTCCCCAAGAAGGGCTGGTCTATCTGTTCACCTGGGTCCAGGTGCCTGGCCAGGGGTTGGGGTGCAGGACTGACCTGTTGACTGTGTTGGCTCAGCCAGGTGGGCCCTCAGCCTGCATCATGTGGCCCAGGAGCCAGCCTGAGTTTCTGGCCCACCTCCTGCCACAGACCTCGGTGGTCTCACAACTACTCTGGGCTGCTGAGGTCACTGGCTCCCAGAGAGAAGCCCTGAGACTCTAACCACACTTGGACTATGTCCCTGCGATCAGGGGACGTGCTGGCCACTCCTGCCCAGAGCCTGGCTGGGTCCTTAGGCCCTGTGCCCCGTCTCTTCTGGCCCTGTCCTCTGGGATAGGTAGAGGCTGGGTTGGAGGGTCACTGCTGAAGCCAGAGACTCCCATCCTCAGAGGGACCTGTGTGGAGCTCTGAGTGGGGCACCGCCCAGTCCCGCAGGGAACACTGCTGGGTGGCTGGAGCCTGGCCTCATGCCCCTCCTCCCCGCAGTTCCCCAGTGGCACGCTGTCTCCTGAACCTCTCCCTGTGAAGGGTCACTGCTGAAGCCAGAGACTCCCTGACCGGAAGCCGTCTTGGGCCCACACTGAACCTTGGGGATTTCTTGTGGATCACCCACCCCAAAGCTTTGCTACCTGGACAGCTGAGGACAGTACTGTTCACCTTAATGGACCCCTGCCCTGCTGCACACTGGAGCTGGCAGCAAGGACTGAGAACCAGAAACAAAGCCCCAGGTGGGCCACCTGCCTGGGGAACTGTCCCCAGGGGACCAAGGCACTCAGCCAACCCTTCCCTGTCTCTGAATAAACACCGCCACGTTTAGGTCCGGCTTCCAGAACCTGACCTGAGATGTCCACTCAGCTCGTGGCCCCTGGCTCAGCACAGGGACCCATCGTGGGGCCTGTGGTCGGCACAGACAGCCCCCTCCCCCCATCCTCCGCACAGGAACCAGGGCAGTTGAGGGCAGTTCACAGCGCAGTTTATTCAAGACGCAGGGAAGCGGACGCCTGGTGGGCATTGTCCTGCCAGACAGATGGCTTCACCTGTGGGGTGGGCAGGGCCGGCCGGAGCTATTTACAAGTGTGTAACAGGCCTGCTGCTGGAACCCAGCTGGCAGCAGCAAGAGCCGGTGACCAGCTGCAGGTTGGGGAGGGGTGGGGGTGGGGGTCATCCCCTCCAACCGTGGGCCCCGTCTTCAGTTCTCCGGGGCTGGCCCCAGAGTGCTCCAGAGCCTGGGGTTGATGGTCCACGCCACCAGCTGCCCTTCTGGCTCTTGCCGTCACCTCCTCCCTGGGCAGAAGGATGCCCTGTGGCTGTTCCTGCCTCTGAAGGGGACACAGAAAGCAACAGTGGCCGCTTGGTAGGGGGCCCAGCAGGAGGTAGCAGCTGGCAGCACATGGCCCCTTATGTACCAGCTGTGGTGGGAGCTGTGTCCAGGGCAGAGGTCAGCACCCGGGAGCCTCCCATCACAGTGGCCACCGCTCGCCTGAGAGGTAGCTCTGGGAGCCCCCCAGGGCCCACGTGGAGAGACTGAGGCACAGGCGGCCCTGTGGGCACCTGGCCTTTGAGCTGGGAAGGCTGCAGTCCATCTCCTGCTGTCCCCTCACCAACAGGCCACGCCAGGGCCCAGCTGCCTGTGGCAGGTATGAGAGGACAGGTAGGCTACAGCTGGGGACAAGGTTTCCGACACAGCAGGCCGAAGTCCCCTCTCGCAGCCACCCGGGGCCTTGGCTCCAGAGACTCAGAAGCCTGGCCTGGCAGGCAGTGTTCTAGGGGTGGGGATTGCATGTCCCCAGCACCTGCCGCTGGGACTGCAGTTTGGGGGTGTGGGAGCACGGCCATCCTGCCCAGCGTCCTGGGTAGGTGGGCCCTGGGGGTGCCGTGTTTTGGAGAAGACGCTGGTGTGTGGGGAGGACGGGGTGCCTCATCTCCAGGGTGGGGTCCTGGAGGCTCCTGGAGTTGCCAACCCCCACAGAGGGGCATGGGGGGGGGGACTGATGTCTGCCTCCTCCCTGACCTCAGCGCAGCTGGGGACCTGCCAAGGAGGGACCGTGGTGCCCATGGTGGGCAGGGGGTTCCTTCAGAGCGCCTCCCACCCAGCTGCCCAGCCTGCGGAACAGCACCTGCCCCTGGGGACCTGCCGCCACAGATGGCTCAGCAGCAGGTCCTCTGGCAGAGTCGGGTCCTGCAGGAAAGAGGTCGCTGGCTCTCTCTGCAGGAAGATGCCCAAGCTGGTGGAACACCGCCTCCCTGGTGCCTCCGCACACACTGGCCCAGGACCCCCGAGACCTGGCTCCTGGGGCCCCCCGTTAGCTTCTCTACCACCAGGCAGCTGGGGCTGGATTGGAGCAACTGTGGCCCCCAGGCTCCCTGTATCCCCCGACGCATCTGGCACCTTGGTACCCAGGCTGCATACCCCACCCCAAAGCCCACCTGGACGTCGGCCCGGCCTAGGGCCACCCCTGCATGCATAGTGCAGGAGAGGAAATGGAAGGCAGGACCAGCAGGGGCAGCAGCCGTCCTTGAGGAAGAGCTCCCAGTGACACCCCCCCTTTAAAGCACAGGTCCTAAGCCACAGCCGCCTCCAGGGACTCTCCCCTCCTCATCCATGAGGGCTGGTTCTGACTCCTGACCACCAGGGCCGCTCGGCTGGTGGCCAGCTCCTCCTTGAGGAGTGGAAGGGCCCCTGACAGTTGGCAGTGGTGGACACAGGTCAGCCCTCCCCGGCACCTTTTCTGTCTGCAGAGGCCTGCCTGGCCCCCATCGTCATCCCCCGCGGTGCCGGGGCCAGTCTTCTCGTGGCAGCCCCCAGGACGGCTGCTCCCAGCTTCCAGAGCTGCAGTCTGTGGGGCTCAGCCCACCCTCACCGGGCTCCCTCACAGCTGGGCTCGGAAGGCAAACAAGCCAGCCAAGCCGTCATTAACAAATTACCAGAAGCAGTGATTACAGCCTCACCCTGCACGGCAGATGCCTGGCCCCACTGGTAGGCAGTCAAGCCACCCTCCCCCAGCTGGTCCCCACACCTTGGGGGACACTGCCTACTCTCCTGAGGATCGCCCAGGTGCGACCCAGAGGCTGTCCCACCTAGCCCCCAGGTGAGCCTCGGCCCGGTGGCTCCGCAGAGGCGGCTTGAGGGCTGTGCTAGTGACCCGCAGAGCTTCTCCCTTCCCGCCCGACCTGGGCCCAAGGGCCTAGCGTGCGCTCGGTGGTCAGGGGCGAGCCTTTCCCCTGGAGCCCCGCGGTGCACAAGCAAGGTCCTGCCCTAAGCGAGGCTGCTGTGAACTCGGGCGGAAGCTCTGAGGGCGAGGCGGTGGCCCTGCACAGCCTGCTCAGAGCATCTACAGAGCGGGCCGGGTGGCAGCCAGACCGGCCGCAGGGCCAGGAGAGATTTCTGGACGCCGGCCCAGGCCATTATTCCAGGAGGCTGGCAGGGGCGGTGGCCGCCGCTTTCTCTACCGCCGAGTCGTTGGAAGCCACCGAGGCCATGGGGCTGGGCACGTAGTTGAAGGGTGGGACCCGGGCGGCGCGGCTGGGGGAGCCGTGCCGGCTGGCCGGGAAGCCCCCGACAGCGACCCCCGGGCCCTCGTGGACGAAGGAGGCGGTGGCAGATGCTTTGGCGGAGCCGGGCCCGTCCACCTCGCTGCCCAGGCCGGCGGCGCCGCCCGCGGGGACCTGCGGTGGGTCTCTGCTCTCCAGACTCGGAGAGGTGCTGGAGTTGGTCTTGGGGGCGGCCACCTCTTCCGTCTGCACCACAGCGTCGCTGGTCTTGCGCTGCGGGGTCCCGACCGGGCCCTCCTCGGGCGAGGCGCCCCTGAGCGGCAAGGCGGTGGCGGGCAGGGTGCTACGCAAGATGTGCGGGACGTCCTCGTCCCGGATGCGCCGCCACGTGGTGCCCGGCGCCGCCACCCTGGGCAGCGGCCTGGCCTCCCCGTCGCTGCTGCGGCGAGTGGCGTCGGCGGGGGCCGGGCACGCGGCGACGACGCCGTCGGACCTTCGGGCCACGCTGATGTGCGGCAAGGAGGCGTAGCGCTTGACCGCCTCGGGCCGCGGGACGGACGCGCGCACGGGCAGGCGCGACGGGCTCTCGGAGCTGGTGCGTCGGGGCGCGCGCGGGCTGGGGCCGGGGCTGGGCCCCGGGCGCGCGGCGGGGGAGCGCTGAGGGGCTGGGGGCTGCCGCGGGGCCGCCCGCAGCTCGTCGCAGCGCGAGGAGCAGAGGAACACCGCCGGGAGCGCGGGCCGGCCGCGGCGGGGTGAAGCGCCTGGGGGGACAGAGGCTGCGGACTCTGTTGAGGACAGCTCGGAGCGGCGTCGACGCAGCAAGCCCGGAGACTCCTTGATGAAGGTCAGCTGCCGCCGGAATCCCGAGCGGTCAGAGGACTCGCTGCCGCTGGAGCGGGCCGAGGCCACGCGCACGAGGCCCAGGCGGCCCCCGCGCGTCCCCGGGACTCCCTCGGCTGCCGCCCGGCTCCTGGGACCCGGCTCTGGGGTTGCCCTGGCTAGCGGCGGCGGCCCCCGTCTAGCCGGCCTCTGCATGAACGGGATCCGCACGGGCGACTTCTGTGTCTTGTGTTGCTTGGCCAGAAGGGCCCGAGCAGGCGTCTTGGGTAACGAGGTGGCCTCGGGGCCAGGCAGGGGACCTGCAGCCGAGGTGGCCAGAGGGGACTTCCTGGGCAGGGGCTGGGAGGCGGGAGAGGTCTGGGAGGAGCTGGAGGATGGGGTCTTGGCCAGGCGGGCAGGGGGTGTGGCGCTCCTAGGTGGGCGGCTCAGTTCCGCCAGCTCTGAACTCTTGCCAGGCCGGTGCAGGCTCCGGGACCGCTGCTGCCCAGGGGTGGAGGTTTTGGCCTTGGCCTCTGGCTGTGTGGGGCCAGGGTTCCCCATTTTCCTGGGTGTGGCACGGGGGCCAGGGATGCCTTTGGGCTGGGCTCGATGGGCAGGACTGGGCACATAGATGACTGTGCGACCCCGAAGTACAGCAGGCCCCTCAGGCACAGTCTTCTGAGCGGGGTGCCCCTTCTCAGGGCCTGCGGGTGAGCGGGGGTTCCCACTGCTCTTGCTGGTGGACAGGCCCCGTTTCTCTGGCCGCTGGGCACTGCCCACCTTGGCCCCTGCTCCGGGCTGTCTCCCCTTCCTGTGCTTGGAGGGCGGCAGGGTGGGGCCCCCTGACAGCCCAGACACCAAGGACAGGAGGGAGTCAGACTCTGAGGAGGCCTCCATGGTGGCCGCTGCCGCGGCCTGGTGCAACCACGTGACAATGGAGTTGGCCCCGTCCTGGATGGCTTGCCACTCCACGCTGTCCAGGTCCGAGGCTGGGTCTGAGCCCGCCACCTCCTCACTGCACCCCTGAGGTACCTCTGCTGGCCGGATGTCCAGCCGGGTGACTCGGGGCTTGCGACGCCGGGGACCTGATGCCTGGGGCCGCCGCCTAGGCATGGCTGAGCCGATGCACCTCCGCAGTAGCTCCTCCTCGGCCCGGGGGCTTGGCGAGCTCTCAGGTCCACTGCTCGGGCCTGGGTCCTTGGTGACTGCTGGCTCCTGACCTCGTGGACCACTGGCTGGCCGCTCGGAGAGCTCAGGCTCACTGAGGGAGCTGGCCGAGGAGCTCAAGGAGTAGCAGGGGGGCGTCTCATCCGCGATCAGCCTGGGTTGGGCCCTTGCGGGTGGCGGGACAGTTGAGGGGAGCTTGGATGGGGCTCGGGCCTCCTTCCTACCCATCAGGCCCTCCCGTTTTAGAGCGCGGGGTATAGCAGATGCCCTCTGGGGGGCTGGAGCTGTGGCCGCCGGCTCCAGGTCCTCATCAGAGTCGCAGAAGCAGTACACAGCCTCCTGGGTGGGCGTCGTGAGGCACAGCGACTGCAGCCCTCCATCCCCGCTGGACCGGCCCTGGCGCGAGGCCTCTCTGTCGGAGTGCGCACTCAGGGGCCTGCTGAGGGGTAGCTCCAGCCCTGCCCGATTCCTGCCTGTGCGCCAGGACTGCTCCCTGCTCTTGCCAATGCCCCCTGCCTTGGTCTGGTGCCCGGCTGCCTGCCTGGTGGGGGCTGCAGGACCTGTGGGTTTCTGCCTGTCTGCCGCCTCCCGGGACTGGGCCCTGGGGGGACCCTGCAGGGTCTCATCGCTGAGGGAGGCAGCACTGGAGAAGTTGACAGGTGTGCCCTCAGCCGAGTCGGTGCCAGAGTCATCGTCCCGGGCTGGGGCAGGCAGCAGCATGTAGACGGGCACTGGCAGCGCCCGGCGGCCAGGCACCAGAGCCGAGGCCACCTTGCGGAGCCGAGCTGGCACAGCGGCCCCCAGGCACTCTCGAAGCAGCTCCAGCTCCTGGTCAGCAGCTGCACGGGCTCGAGAGCCTCCTGGTGCTGGTCCTTCTGGGCGCCCAGTGGCCTCGTCTCGGCGGCGATGGCCCCCGCCCCCACTCCGGTCAGGGCAGGCGGGCGGCCTCAGCCGCAGCTCCACGTCCTGCTGCACGTAGAGCTCATGCAGAGCCAGCGCGCTGAGGCTGGACGCACAGGAGAAGTTCTCGTCTGGCTTCTCCACTGTGAAGCGCACGCTGCCCGCGTCCAGCTCAGAGGGCGGCCGGCAGCGCTCGCGGCAGTCGGCAATGTCCAGAAAGCGCTTGACGTAGCTCTCCCACTGCAGGCTGAACTGGCTGGCCTCGGGCTGGCCCGACGGCACCGGCGGTGTCTTGCTACGGCTGGGTGGCATGGTCTGCCCGGGGCTGTCGGGCAGCTCACTGGGGCTGACTGTGCCGCTGCCCAGACCACTGCAGGGGTCGCTAGGGATGGAGCTGGCGATGGAAGGGCTCTCAAAGCTGCCCAGCGAGCTCACTGAGCTGCAGCGGCTCAGCACCAGGGGTGTCTCTTGCACGCAGTTCTCTGAAGAGCTGGATGGTGTGGCATCTTCCACCCCCAGGCCCCGGCCGCGGCTGTGGCGGGGTGCGGGAATGGCCACTGGCAGCGAGGTGGACCCAGGGCCCCTCCATGACCCATCCAGCTCGGCCTCCCCAGGGCCAGCTTCCTCCAGCCCCTCCAGGGAAGAGTCACTATCATCCAGGTTGCCACCCTCACTGGGGCCAGGGTGGCCGGCTGAGGACAGTGAGGACAGTGAGCTGCAGCGCGAGAGGGACAGCGGCCCCTCCTGGGCCACCAGCTTCTGCAGCACCTTGCTGGCCACGGGCACCGGGGCAGCCGCCAGCTTCTCGGGCACCGTGCTCAGGCCGTCTGCCGACATCCAGGCTTGCTTTCGAGCCCCCGGGGAGGCCCCAGGCTGGGCCAGGGGCCGGGACCCTGTCCCGGCTGCCCCTTCGAGCAGTGGCACATGCTGATAGGTGGGCGACAGCTTGATGGTCCTGATGCGGGCCTCAGCAGCTGCGATGTCCCTGGCAGGTGGCTCAGCCTGGCTCCCTGGCAGGTGGAGGTCCAGCCGGCTGGGCCGCACCTGCCCGTTCGGGGGGTCCTCACGGTGCTCGGCCAGTGCAGCCAGGGGACAGGGCTGCAGGTGCTCCCGGGGGCAGTACCCGTCGCTGGTGCTGCCGCTGTTGAGGCTGTCATTGGAGAGGCTGGCGTGGGCGGCCTTGAGCCGCAGCAATGGGTGGGCCCGGCTGCCAGCCTCCCTCCTCCCCCCCTCGGGGACCCTGCCAGGCGAGCAGGATGGGGCCCGGCCCTCCCTCGGCGCCTCCTGCCCTGGGTCCCCAGAGCTGAGGCTGAAGCTGTCGTCGGAAGAGGTGTGCAGGGCGGAGATGTCCTCCACCAGCCGGTCGATCCGGGCCACCGCCAGCGCCAACTTGGCCTTGGCTTTGGCTGCCACCGCGGCCTCCCCCCCAGCCTCCTTCTCAGGCTCCCTGCTGCTGTGGCGGACGGGTGGGGTGCGGGCCAGGGCCTGTCCCTGAAGGAGGGGGCTGCCCAGGAACAGAGACAGTACGGCTGGGCTGGCCGGCTCCGCGGCGGCGGCCGTGGCCGCCAGGGAGGGCGCATCATCGTCGTCAAAGCAGCCCGAGTCCGAGGCATAGTCCTGGGCCAGGCCGTCCAAGTGACGCAGGGACGGCAGCGGCTTCGTGGAGGTGGGCTCCGTCTCAGGCTCAGGCAGGCCCTGCTTCTCCAGGTGACCAAGGGCCTGTGCCAGGTGCCTGGTGTCCAACTCGGCCTCCAGCGCCCGCTGCTTCCGCACGTACAGGCTGGGCACACAGGTGCCGGGGGAGACGGCCGTGGCCGCTGCCTGGTACTTGGCAGGCCGGTGGGCCAGCAGGTTGCGCAGGGCAGCCGCGCTGCCCATGGCGATCATCTTGTGCTTGGAGTGCACCAGGTTCCGCAGCATGCCCACGGCGCCCAGGTCCCACAGGAGCTCCTGGTCACGCGGGCTGCGGGCCGAGAGGTTCCAGAGCGTGCCGCAGGCGTTGCTCACGATGGTCAGGCTGTGCGAGGTGAGGTGCTGCAGCAGCGTCTGCAGGCAGCTGTGGTCCCGCAGCACCTGCCTGAGGGGGAGGGAGGTCAGCCCTGAAGGCCCCGCCCGCCAGGCCTTGGGGACCAGAGACCACTTTTTTGGGGAGGGGGGTACTGGAGATTGAACCCTGGGGCACTTAACCACTGGGCCACATCCCAGCCCGTCTCTTCCTTTAATGGTTTTAGTTGTAGATAACAAGACACCTTGTGACCCACCTTGTGCTGGGCAAGCGCTCGCTCCACCACTGAGCCACACCCCAGCCCTATTTTGTATTTTATTCAGAGACAGGTCTCAGTGAGTGCCTTGCTGTTGCTGAGGCTGGTTTTGAACTCGCCATCTGCCCACCTCAGCCCCCCGAAGCTCCCAAATAATACATTTTGGTTTAAATAATAGTGGGAATATGTACCATCCGGTATTCAGGATGTACTAATGTAGCTAAAATTAAATTTGATTTTCATAAATCATAGGTATTTTATTGATATTATTTATTAAATAGTGATGTTACGGAGATGTCACTTATTAATATTACTTAACAAGTAATAATTTTTAGTTTAATGAATATTTTAGCATTTTAGTACAAGTATATCCCATGCAGTATTTGAGATATACTAACATAACTAAATATATATTCTATTTTCATAAATAATAGATATTATTTATTAAATAAAACATATTTGGGGTGGGGTAAAGCTTAGTGATAGAGGGCTCTCCTAGCATGTGAGAAGCCCTGGGACTGATTCCCAGCACCAGAAATAAATATTTTGAAATAATTAAATATTTCGGGCTGGCATAGCGGTGCAGGCCTGTAAGTCCAGTGACCCGAAGGCTGAGACAGGAGGATGCAAGTTTGAGGCCAGCCTCAGCAATTCAGTGAGAATTTGGTATTTATTATTTTTCAGTGGTAAGGCACCGCTGGTTGAAATCCCCGGCACCAAACGAATGTCATCCCTCCTTAACGAGGAATGCCATCCTTAACTTTAACCAGGAGATTTCAAACGTTCATCTTTGCGCGGTGCTGAGGGTTGCGCCAGCGCCGGGGCTCTCCCAGCTCAGTGTGTCGCAGCGGGAGGACACCCAGGTCACGCCGGGGTTCACCCGCCCTGCGCCCTGAGTCCCTGGGGCCTTGTGGGGGCGCCGATCACCTGCACTGGTTCTCTGTCCACCCTCCCCGGCCTGCACCCCGGGACCGCGGGGCGGGGCTGACCTGTAGTCCTCGCGGGTGGCGATGAGGCTGGACACGTTACGCAGGATGCCGCCGCCGCTCTCGATGACGGCCAGGGAGTTGCCCTGGCACCGGTAGGTGAGCGTGCTCACCAGGAAGCCCAGGGCGCCGTCCACCTGGCAGATGGCCGCCTTGTTCTCGGTGCTGTGGGCCGACAGGTTCCACAGGGCGCTGAGCACGCTCTTCAGGGTGGACTCCTGGGCACAGGGAGCGGGGTCAGTCCGGCCAGGGCCAGAAGGGGCCGTTTTCCAGCCACAGTAAGATTCCTAAACTCAGCTCCATGGGCCTGCAAACCACAGAGCTGGCCACTCCAGGTCCAGCTCGGCTGGACCGCCTGCTGAGCGAGTCTGGCTGGACCCACCCTGCCCAGGCCAGGGGCTCACTGCCTGTGGCCAGTGTCTCCCTCCCCCGCAGGGGCCCTCCCCAGTGCCCACCTTGGAGGCCCGCAGGACACACTGCGTCAGTGCGGTCATGCTGCCGACCTCCCGCAGCACCTTCTTGCTGTTGATGTCCGCCCTCCAGGACAGGTTGCGCAGGATGCTGGACACTACCTGGGGCAGATGGAGGCAGAGGCGGTGGAACCCAAGCAGCCCCACACCCCAAGCCAGGTCAGAGCCTGCCCCTGGGGCCTGCAGAGAGCCCCAGCCCCGGCTCCGCCAGGCTCCACCCACCTGGTGCAGCTCCTCGCTGTCCGAGTCCAGCTGGGCCACGATGGCCTCCATGCAGCCCCGACGCGCACACAGAGTGGCCTGTTGGGGGTGACATAGGACAGTCACCATCACAGCGACGGGGCAGAGGCCTGAGGAAGCCGCCCCCTTCCTAGCTGCACCTCACTGTTGGGACAGGGGCAGGCGCGGGCCTCCCAGAGCCAGAGGCCCCTGAGAGCCGTGAGCGCAGGCCTCCGGCAGGCGTGGAGCCTGGAGTGCAGAGGACACTGCCTAGGTCAGCATGCCCTTCAGCCCTGGCCCTCTCTGGCCTCTGTCTCGCGTCTGTAAGTTGGGAGTGACCATCCTGACCCTTCTTGAGGCTGGCCAGAGGTGGGAAGAGGCCAAGATGGTCCCGGGAACCCTGGCTGGGGCAGCCAGGACCCCACCGCCCACCATCCCTGGGTACCTTGTTGGCCACGTCCCCGAAGGTGAGGTTGGTGAGGGTCATGCCGGCGTAGCGGCGCAGGGCAAGGTTCAGCGGGTCCCGGGTCATCTTGTGCATCTCATAGTCCACCTGCAGCAGCTCTGCTACTGCCTGCAGCCCACCTGCGAGGACCCAGCGAGGCTGGCCAGTGAGGCCACCGGGCTGGAAGTCCAGCACCCCCATCCCCTCCCATCCCTGCTGACAGGCTGGTGGGTCCCTGGGGCTCAGTGCCACACCTGCCTGTCTGCCCCCTGCTCAGGGCACAGATGCCCCAGTGGCTGGCCCCCGAGACAAGAGCCACCCTCTGCGGGGACCAAGGTCCCCAGCTCCCCCTGGGAAGGAAGGGAGCCTCCCTCTCCCAGGGAAGACCCAGACCAGCAGGCGGGGAGCTACCTCCCGGAGCCCTGTGGGGTGACTGTCCAGCCACACTGCCCCTCACCAGGAAAGCAGGTTCAGCTTCCCAGGAGAGTAAGTGGGCATGGGGGGCAGTCCCTGGGAAGCAGGGAGGAAGCCTTGCAATGAAACCCAGAGCCCTTCCCCAGTGCCCGGCAGGTGTGACGGGCAGCTCTGGGCCTTCTCCAGCCTTCGGGGACGGCCTTTGAGGGAATAAGTTAAATAAAAACTCTTGAAGGGAAAGGTGTGCCCCGGGTACACGGCAGCATTGTCCAAACGCAAGGACAGGCGCCGCCATCCACAGGGAGCTGCGCAACCTCAGACCCACAGAAGGAACGGTTGGGAGGGGCCCTTGGTGTTGAAAGGGACTGCATCATCCCACTGGGGAGGGAGCAGTGGGGGTGGTGGCTCTGCAGCCCTGTGCATGTGCGTGACATCAAGTTGTCTGCTTAGAAATGGGGAAGATGGTACATTTTATGTTATGTATCGCAACTTACAAAAGACGATCTATGTATTCGGACTTGGGAAGGGGGAAGCTTCTTCTTAAGCCTTTATGATATTTAATCTGGAAATCTCACTCCAGGGAACTCATATGAAGGAAAGAAAATACAGATATGGAAAAAGCCTCTGATCTGGGCTGTGGGTGGCAGTGTTATTGCTGGTGCTAACCTAAACATCCAGCTGTTGGGGATTAGCCTCCTACATGGAGTCCTAAACAGAACAAGAGGCTAGGTTCTCACTTGCCCCAGCGACAGGCAAGTGTCTTGGTCTCAGTACCCCTATGACTCATGATATTTTTTGAGGATCCAAACAAATTTGTTATGTGGTTTATAACCCTCAATATTTACGGTACTAAATATTAAAGTGGATTTTAATAAACCCCAGAACTCACAGCCCAGTGGTTATCAGGAGCTCCCAGAGAGCCTTGCTGAACACTGTCGCAGCGAGAGAGAAGAATGCAAAGGAAAAGTCCTATCTCCATGTTACTTCCCAAATCATGAGGCCTATGGATCTCCCAGAATGGTCTCAGGAACCCCAAAGAACCCCACTTTGAGAAATGCCCCCCTTGTTTGTATCAGGGATTGAACCCAAGGGTGCTTAACCACTGAGTCACATCCTCAGCCCTTTTTATTTTTTTTATTTTGAGACAGGGTCTCGCTGAGTTGCTAAGGACCTCACTGAGTTCCTGAGGCTGGCTTTGAATCTCCTGTTCCAGCCTTCCGAGCTGCTGGGAGTACAGGTGTGTGCCACTGTACCTGGCGAGAATTGTAACAGCTGAATTATGTGCCATGTATTTAGCCAATCTCCTACCGTCAGACACTCAGTTATTTCTGGTTTTCTGATTTTATTTAACTTGGGTGTTGCCTTTGTTTTTCGGCAACTTGTACATCCTGGCTGGGAAAGGGATGGTGATTCAAAGGGTGAACAGACTTTATCATGTGTCTAATGTTGCCCAATACCCCTCCAAAAAGCTCACCCCAATTTCCTTTAACCATGAGATTTTATGAAACACTTGAATGTTTGAACCATCTGCAGGTGTAAAGTTGTATCTCACTTTGTAAAACAGAGTATAACTGAGAGGGCCCTTGGGATTTCTGACCTTTGATATTTTCTGTTCTGTTTCCATTAATTTTAATTTTTTTCTTTCATTTCTCCTTTCCTTTTTTTTTTTTTTCGCTTCTGGGGACTGAATCCAGGGATGCTCTACCACTGAGCTTTCATGTTATTTGGAGACAGGGTCTCACTGAGTTGTATGGGTGGTCTTGAACTTTCCACACTCCTGCCAGTCTCCCGAGTGGCCGTGATGACAGGCCTGAGCTGTCACACCCACCTACATGACATTTTCTTTTTTCTTTCCTCCTTTTTTCTTACTTTCTTTTCTTTCTTTCTCCATCCCCGACCCCCCAATGCTGGGGATGGACCCAGGGCTCCTGCAGGCTGGGCACATGCTGTCCAGCTGAACCCCAGCCCTCTAATTCGTTTGCTATTGACAGAGAAAGCTGTGGTGCCCCAGAGCTGATGCGCAGGCTGGGGACGTGGTCAGTGGTAGAGCACTTGCCTGGAACATGTGAGGCCCTGGGTTTGGTCCCCAGCACAACAAATCAGGACAAAGAAGCAAGCAAGCTAAAACTGCACACGGTCAAGACCCCCCTGGGTCCAGAGCACAGCTGCCCGACAGCTCCCGCTGTGTGCACTAACTGGGGTCTTTCACCTTTGGACTTCCTCCAGACCCAGATGTGAACCCCAGGACAGTTCCCACTGAGACCCTGCTCTGGGCAGGAGGCTGAGAGGCCACCGGGGAAGGAAGAACAGTGTGACAGTGTGCAACCTCATGGGGACAAGGACCCAGGATGACTGCTCAGTCGCAGCAGGTGCTTTGTGAGTCCTGGGAGTTCTGTCCCTCTCTGGACCTCACTGTCCACTCAAAGTAGACAAACCTAGATGACCCAGCCTTGGTCCAACAGCTATGCCGGGGCTGGACGAGGCTCCCAGAAAAAGCTTAGGGGACACTCACCTAGCTCATTCATGGCACGGCGGTATTCCTCATCAAAAGACAGCTTCATCACCGCACAGGTGGCCTGGCAGATCTGAGGCTCGATGGGGACCGGGGCTGTAGAGGAGGGAGGGGTCAGAGAAACGCCCCTGGGTGACCCCTGAAGGTGCCCGCCTGCCTGCAAGAATCCTGGGAGCTTGGCAAGCTGGACCTGCTGGGCGCTGCCAGAGCGGCAGCCCCTTTGGCCTCCACTCTCAAGTGCCCAGGAGGTCGCCCAGGCCTTGCATAGGAAGATGGATATGCCTGGCGCTCGCCACACGTTTTAGCTGCGCCTTTGTCCTATGCTGTCCTATCAGCTGCAGAAAATAGCAATCAAAATGTGCCCTTGACCTGGGGGATTATCCACCCTCCGCCCCCTTGGTGTCTCCACCCAGAGTCCGAGTCTTCTTTAACAAATTGTAACAGGCCCCTTAAGGCAGAGCATGCATCAAGAAGGGCCCCCGGCCAGTGGTTCCGTGTTGTGGAAACCCGAGGGTGCACACTCACTGCTGCCGGGGCCGCCTCCCTCGGGCACCGCGTCCCGCGCCTGCAGCCAGTCCCAGCAGGTCTCGCAGTAGGCCCGGATCTGCTCCAGCACGTGCAGGACGCGCATCTCCTTGCGCGCCAGGCCCTGGTCCGGCTGTGAGAAGACGATGTTGTGCAGCGCGGCATTGGCTCGCATGCGTGCGTCCTTGGCACCCAGCGCCCCAGGGGTCCCGCTGTGACCCCCGGACGCTGCCTCGGCGCCATGGAGGATCTGCAGGAGCAGCGGCAGGCAGCCTGAGCGGCGCATGGCCACGCAGCTCTCGGGTGAGCTGGACATGGCCAGCAGCGTTCGAGCTGTGTCCTCCTGGTCGCGGGTCGCCAGCATGGACAGCAGCCAGAAGACCACCTCCACCTAGGGTGAGGACCGGGCAAGGGTAGTGTCATGGTGGAGATCCAGTTGCCTCCCGCACCCCAGACAGTCCACTTGTCCACTCTCTGCTGTATGACTCCCCTGAAGAAGCAGGAGTCCTGGGACCCCGGCCAGGGGCACTGCTGGCAAAGCCACATTCCTCCCCTGCAGGCACCCAAACACGACCTTGGGTGTAGATGGAGGACATGCGGGGCACACACATACTGCAGAGATGCCCTTGGTCCAGGAGAGCCAAATGCCCACCCGACGGGCCTCGCTGGGCCGTCTTGCCCCCACCTCAACAGGCCTGCAGCACACATGCTGGCCCTCCAGCTTCACCTCAAGCGCCACTCCGGAGCCACTCTCCCAACTCTACCAGAGGGACGGATGGACACGGGGAGGGCTCCACCTGCTGGGTCCACCTCACCCCAACTGGCTGCCCACCCCTCTGGTTTCCTCTTCCGACTCACCTTGCTGTTGCCTGGCTGAGGGTTGCCGTCCTCAGGGTGCGTGGGGACCTCCGTGTCTGGGTCCTCCTCCACTGGCACTGACTTCACTGCCAGCAACGCCTGCAGGGAGCAACCAGGCCGGGGTTCAGCCTGGGTGCCCCCCACAAAGCACCCAGTCTGCTGATGCTGTCTTCTCCCCCATGATAATGTGGGTGGGGGTGCAGACTGACTCCTCTGCTCCAGAAAGGTGCTGGGGGTCCCCAGGCAGCCTGGAGCCCCGCCACCCGCTGGACCCCGGTTTCCCTCCTCTGGTACCTGGGGCTCCGTCTGCTGCACCCGGTCCTGTGCCTCCAGCAACTCCCTGTCGATCTGCTCCAGGCGTGAAGCGCGGATCTGCAGGGGAGGAGAGAACACGCTGCCACCCGCACACAGGGCGACCCCGCCTCCAGCCCTGAGGCCTTCTCCCTGGCAGGACCCTGACCCTGACTCCGCCTCCTGAGTCAGACCCCGCCCTCAGAAGTCCGTTCTGGGGTTCCTCCCCTGGCAGCCCCGCCCACTCATCTCTGCCCCGGATCCCCCGCTGGCAGGTGGCCCCGCCGCACCTGAGCGCGCTGCACCATCTCGTCCGAGGTGCCAAAGCGCTCCTCCATCAGCGAGCGGATGTGCTGCGCCTCGAACTCCAGCTGCTGCCGGATCAGGTCCATCTGCATCGAGAACTGCTGGGAAGGGTGGGCGGGCTGCCGTGAGGGGTGCCCGAGCCAGGGCCTCCCCCTGCCGGCCCGCCCCGGGTGGCCCTCATCCCAACCCGAGCCCCGCTCACCGTCTCCACGTGCGGCAGCTCGTCCAGGCGCTTGGACAGGCCCTGCAGCTGTGAGTAATACCAGAGCTTCTCCTTCTCCTCCTTCTCGATCTCGCTCAGCAGGAAGCACCTGGGGGCGGTTGGCAGAGGGGGCTGCCGCTGTACTTGAGGTGTTTCTTTTAACTTTTTAACAAATCTTTAACATTTTTTTTTTAGTTATACATGGACACAAATTTAGTTTATTTATTCTTTCGTGGTGCTGAGGATCGAACCCAGGGCCTCGCATGTGCCAGGCAAGCGCTCTGCACTCTGCCCCAGCCCCAGCCCCAGCCCCAGCTCCAGCCCCAGCCCCAGCCCCAGCCCTGTTTCTTTTGATTTTATCATCACTTCTTGGGCACTAAGATTAAGGCAGTATGGCAATATCTCCCCGAGGGGCTCCCAGGACTGGGTTGGGGTGCAGAAAACTGGCTAAGAGAAGAGGAGGCAAGTCCTCTCTAGACTCCTGGCCTTGGGGACACGGCTGGGGCTGCCCGGGGGCTGCCCGGGCTCTGCACCTCTCAGATGCTTGCTCATCTCCCTCCAGTTCCCATTTTACAGGGAAGTCTGCAGCTGGGCGGGCTGGGGGCTCTGAGCTCATCTGAAGGCTGCTCGGACAGTGCCCCACGTGACTCCCCCAACCCAGCGGGGCCAGCTGGGCCTGGGCCCAGCTTTCTTGGGCCACATCCCTCTTTCTACAAGGACTGCCTTGACGCACCCTGGCTGCAGGCCTGATTCTGAGCCCTGGCATTGGACACATTGGTCCCTAGAGACGCCTGACTGTTGGGGACCCTGGGGGCATCTGCCAGGAGTCCCACAGCCTCTGCCCTCCCACCCAGGTCAGCTGGGCTGGAGGAGCGACTCTGAGGAGGCCAGGTACAGAAGCCGTGGGGCTCTGCAGGCGGGGCAGTGGACAGAGGGTTGGCGGTGCCCAGGCCAGGTTCCCGCAGCCTCTCACCGCTCCCGGTCCAGTTCCTCCAGCAACCTGATGGTGGCCCGGCTGAGCTCCCCGAAGCTGTCCTTGGATGGCCCAGAGCCGTGGACCGGGCTTCCCTCTGGGGTCCGGGCAGTGGGCTCCGGGCCCAAGGCAGGTGGCTGGAACTTGAGGTTGTACAAGCTGGCGATGTCCATTTGGAGAGCTGGGTGGGCAGGAGCACAGGGCGCAGGTCAGAGCCCCTCCTGGCCCCAGCCCCAGCTCCCTGTGGGCGGGCCCAGCACCACCCTCACCTTTCAGCTGCTCCAGCACCTCGGTCTGCCCCGAAGACACCAGGACCCGCGCCTCCTGCTCCAGCTTCCCCTGCAGGCGCTTCAGGACCTCCTGCGGCAGGGACAACAGCCTTGGGCAGAGCGCCCACCCAGGCCACCCAGGCCCGCCTGCCTCCTGGCTCTAGTGCTCCTGCTCTTCCTGTGACCCAGCCCTGCCCTCCGTCCAGCCCCCACCTTCATGCCTGAGGTCTCCGTCTCCAGCTTGGACAGGTGGCTCGAGTTGTCCCGAAGTTCCTGCCTCAAGTGACTGTTCTCGGCCTTCAGGGCCTCCACCTGCCGCACCAGCTGCTCATAGGACGCCATCGAGCTGGTCATCTTCAGCTCCTGCAGCACCTGGGGCCACAGCATCAGAGGGCTCAGCCTCTGTGGCCTGTGGACAGCCCAAGAACTGAGCCCCTCCTACCCATGGGGGTGTGGATCTCTGGTGGGAGAGGCTGCGCTGGGGCATCTGGGGGCACACACACAGGGTGAGAAGAGGAGAGGGAGGGCAGGGCCATTCCATGGGCGCTCAGACACCCAGAATACCTGCCCCTCCACTGCAGTCTTCTGGACACCTGTGCTGACAGCTAAGCAGATGGACAGATGGACACTGAAGGTGCTGATAGACTAAACCAGTAGATGGGCTAGCCAGCCCGAGGCCACAAGCTCACAGACGCAGCCAGAGAGACTTCCAGACAGGACTCTCCGCTGCAGAAATGCAGCCTGCCCAGAGGCTGATCACCAGAGCGATAGGTGGACAGATTAGCTGGCCCAGCTGACGGACAGTGAGAATACCATGAAGGTCAATGAGTAATGCATAAGAAAGCCATAGGCAGGTGCTGGTGGGGAGGCTTTTGCAGGCAGACCACAGGGCCAATTGGTTCCAGCCCTCCGTGACCTTTCCAAGGGTCTGGACCTGGACCCCTGCAGGCCACCCCCCCCCAGTGGTAGCTACCTCCCTGGCTGGGCACCCTCCCCTCTGCCCTTGGCCAGCCTCAGTGGCCCCAGAGTCCCTCCCCCTGGCTCTGCCACTGCCATCTGCTCCTTTCTGCCTCTGGCTGTCTTCCCCACGCTGGCTGGCCACCCCTCTCTGCCCAGTGCCCCCTCCTGCAGCTCCCTCTCCCTCTTTGTTCCCTTCCCATCAGCACTCGCCTGCCCCTCCTTCCGCCTTTGTCTGAGGAGCACCAATGGCGATCCATCCCTTCCACCAGCTCCTCCTTGGAACCCCTCCCCTGCCAGCCGAGCCCCCATCAGCTCTGCCCACTGTGCCTGTGGCCTGGCCTGGCCATGCCTCTTCATTCTCCTTCTCCTCCACCCCGGTCACCCTGGGTACAGCCGCCTGGTCGAGGGGCCAGTGCCTCAGCCCCAGAAGAGGGCTGTGCTCAGGCGCCCAGCCTGCGGGGGGCCGACTGTGTGCCTGGCCATATTCTCTGACTTCTTCCTTGTCATGGTCCCACACCTTGGGGACCATTGTTAGGCTGTTCCCAGGGGAGACAGAAGCAGTGAGGCAGTGGGCAGGTGACTGGAGCCCAGACCCTGTCCCTGAAGTGCTTAGAAGTCCCAGCAGTGTCCGAGGCAGGGCGAGACCCTGTTCCCTGTGAGGGGAGCCCGGGCTGATGGCAGGGTCAGGTGGGAGGGTCAGAGGGCAGAAGGGCCAGTTGGAATGGAGACAGCCAGGGATGACAGCCTCATCCTGCCGCCCAGCGCGTCCCAGACTCAGGGGGGTCAGCTGTGGACCAGCCTGGGCTGGCTCCAGCCACCAGGCCATGACCAGCCGAGCGGAAGCCAGGAGCACAAAGCCTGGCACAGAGCCTCGCACGCCCCGGCCACACAGCCGGCTGCAGGACTCCTCCTCACTCTAGCCTGGCCCTGCCCAGCTGGGCTCTTGCCCCAGCCTCAGCACTCCTCTCACTCTGCCTCCCACCGTCCACTCCTGCACGTCCAGAGGGAGCTCTGGAAATCACAGACCCCAAGCCATCCCTCCTGGGCCCCCATAAGACCTTCACAAACACCGTCACCAGGAGACACTCTACCTTCTTCCTTCACTTGCACACATGCTTCCTGACTGCTGCCATCCCCAGGCACAACTTCCTCCAGGAAGCCCTCCTGCCTGCCCCTCACCGCCAGGTTGTGTCAGTTGGCCTCCTTGGGGCCTGAGTCCACCACAAGGAAACACCAGTAACTAGGGTGGATGCAACTGAGCCACCTTCAGGCCAGGGCCACACAAGTGCAGAAGCTAGGCCCAAAGGGGCTCATCTCCCTTCTTTAATCCAAACCCCAAAGAGAAAGGTGCGGCAACACCCCCAAGACACACAGCAGCCTGCTCAGACCCTTGCCCACCCTGGCCTCTTGTCACGTCGGGGGTCCGCTGTGAATCCCGTGAGTGGGTGTGCCGCTGTGCACGCCTTTCTGGGACTCCGCTTTCCCTCCAGCTCCCACTGGGGAGTAGGAGGTTTGAGTGTGCCCTGAAGGCCGGGCAGAGGGAAGGCTGGGGACTCCAGGCCAGGAGGGATCGCGGAACCTGCCCTCCTCTGGAACACGCACCGCTTACTTGTAGCTGGGTTGGTGGGGCTCCTGGGCCTGGGGCCTCTCCCTTCGCACAGCTCCGCGGGCCCCGCCAGAAATCTGGGGCTGGGGTGGCCACAGGGCGTGGGCTCCGTGACAGCGGGGTCTCCGCAGCACGGTCAAGGGGCTCCCGGGCGGACAAAGCCTGATCCAGGCCTGGCCAGGCGGTGCCGCGGCTCCCAGCGCTGGGCTAGACCACCGCAAGCGGGGGAGGATGCGGGATGCGGGATGCAGGCGCAGCGGCCAATGGCAGCGCGGGAAGACGGGCTGATGCCATGGCAACAGCCAATGGCGGCCTGGGGCGGGGACCCGTGATGGCCGCGGGGCTTCGGGCCTCCACTCTGGCTCGGGGACTGAGTGTCGGAAGGGTGGGGTGGGTGATCCCTTCCCAAGGGAAGGGGGCGTCCCGAGTACCAGGACTCCAGTGTCCCCCGCAATTCAGGGAGAAGCAGCCTCTCAAACCTCACAGCTGCTGGATTCGCAGAGTCTGAGTCAAACACCAAAGCTTGGTGTGTGTGTTGGGGGCAGTGTCCTGGGACAGAGGCAGCAGCCAACCCAGCCTCCTGCAGATGTGTATGGGCAGGATGGGGACCTGCGGCTGGAGCTCCCCCAGGGTCCTGGCTGGGTGGGGGCGGGACTGGGAATGGGCAGGTATGCTGAGGAATGCCTGGGGACTCCTCCCCGTTCCTCCTCCTCAGCAGAGTGCAGGCTCTCCGTGTGTCATCTTCTGGGATGGCCCCCTCTGCACATCTTTCCATCGCTGTCTCTATCTTTCTATGTCTCTGTCCCTCCCCCAACTGAATTTACCCCATAGACTGGAAGGAGGCAGAAACCAGAGGTCCCAGTGGCCCCTCCCCAGCTGTGGCTGACCCTCAATGTGTCCCTGGAGGCTACCTGAGGGCTTAACACCAGAGCCAGACCTGCCACTTGAGCACAGTCCTTCCTAGTGCCGACACCGCTTACAGGAAAAGACGAGGCGGCTGGCACCAGAAGATGTGGATTTGGGGTGCCAGGGGGAACTACTGACTGTGTCCCTCAGTTTTCTCCTCTGTGAGGTCCCTCCTCTGCAGGGATCACAGGCAAGGAGAGAGGTCTGCACCTTTGCAGGCTGCAGCAACCAAGGGCACTGGGCAACTTCTGCTGTGAGCTGCTGAGTCTGAAGCCCCTGAGTACCCTACCCTGGGCCAGCAATGCCAGGAGCCAAGCAGGCCCAGGCCCAGGTGCATGGGGGCCTCCAGAGCTGAACACACCTGTCTCAGATAGTTGGACTTTGGCAGGGGCATGCACTGGGCAGAGGGGCTCTTCCTGAAGGCTGGGTAGGTTGCCCTGAGCAGGGCCTTGGGCAAGAGTTGGCCAGCTTAAGGCAGGGGGAGGGGCATCCCAAGCTGGGGAAGATCAGTGCCCATTCAGGGGATGGTTAAGTGCTGTCGGAACCACAGAGTGGAGGGGTAATGGGGCCTGACCAGGGCCAGCCATGGAGGGCTGAGAGAGCGGGGAACCCCCTGGGTGACCATGAGGGACCCAGGAGCCCACAACAGAATGGGCTGGGCTGGAGCTGGGTGAGTGAGACCAGAACCAAGGCCCCTGGCTTAGCTCTGCTTCCCGCTCCTGCTGTGTCCTTGGATGTGTCTGTCTCTCTCTCCTTTTTCCAGGACTGAGGATTGAATCCAGGGACACTCTACCACTGAGCTACATCCCCAGCCCTTAAAAAAAGATTTTTTTTTTTCCCAAATCTTGAGATAGGGTTTTGCTAGGTTGTCTGGCCTGTCTGCTGCTTGTGACCCTCCTGCCTCAGCCTCCTGAGTTGTTAGGACTGCAGGTGTGCACCACTGTGCCAGCTCATGTCACTCTCTTGCCTGTGGGGGAAACAAGTCCCACCTCCTCTACCCTGTCTCAGAAGTCACAGCTCCCCAAGGTTCTCTCAAGTAGAGGATGGTAGTGATGTCCAGTGGCCAGTCCCCTCCTGGTACACACTGGGAAACTAAGGCTGGGGCGAGGAATCAGTTGCTACTACAGTTCATGCAACCCTCCCTCCCTCCCTCCCTCCCTCCCCCTTTGGGTGTGGCCAGGGCCTGGAAGACTGAGGGAATACAGGGGCTGACGCTCCAAGGCAAGATGCTGTTGGACCTGAATCTTTAGAACACCCTCGCACAACGCTTGGCCCTATAGATCTTGAGCCACAGCCAGATGTGGGCATCGTTGGACACTTCAGAACCACAGGAGTCTTGGGGCCCCCACGGTCCCCAGGGATTTGAGGCCCAGCATCTGTGGGACCAGAGAAGGCCCCCCTCCATTGCACAGTGGGTGGGACTGGGGGGCTGTCTCCAGGCTCTCTCCCTAGTGCTTGTAGGGTTGAGGGAAATTTTCTCCCCACCCACCGGGGACTCCAACTAGTAGCCCCAGTCCAGGATATTGCAGGGGTTGTCTCAGAATGTCATGGGGCCTCTTGAGTCTGACCGGACTGTCCCTGTCCCCTTGGTGCCCAGTACTTCCCCCCATCTCCTCTGTGCCAGGAACTGAGGACAGGATGGCAAGTGGGGCCGAGGGAGGACATCAGCAAGCACAGGACAGGGCCCTGACCAGTGATGAGGAGCTGCCCTGGAGGAGGGCCAGCTGGTCAAGACGCCTCTGACACCGGACCTCACTGGTGGTCTGTTTCCCAGGGGCCAGCCCGCATCGCCTGCTTCGTCAGCACCGCGGATAGCTCCCCGGACTGTGTCCCCTGCCAGGGTCAGTGCCCGCCCTCAAGCCCCGGCCTTGCTGGAGGCCTATGACCTTGGACTCATTGCTGTACCCCAGCCTCAGTTTCCCCTCAGATGGGGATGTTAAACCTTAGAACTCAGGTCACCACGGAGGCCGGCAAGCTCGGCCTGGCGGGATGGAATGTTCTGAACGTCAGCGTTGGTAAAGGTCCAAGTGGGCCCAAGTTGGGGGCCCAGAGGGGAAACTGAGGACTAGGGAGGTGCAGGGCGTGGCCAAGCCCCTCCATCCTGCTCCTGGCTGTCTCCATATCGCGCGCTCCCACCGTTGCGCCCTGATGGGCCCTTCTCCGGCGAGCGTGTGCGCGCAATGGGGAGGGGTCAGAGGGTCTTCCTGAGGCTGAGGGGCTGCCCCCCCCCGCCGCCCCGCAAAGCCTGCGCTTGCGCAGATCGGGGTTGGGGGGTTCCCTGCAGTGCAAGGGAGGGGCTCTCCGCGGTGCGAACTCCACTGCGGTTTCCCTGACAACCGTCTCCTGGGTAACTGCGTGAGACCCCCGACCCATCAAGTCTGTGCGCTAGTCCATTAGCCCCTCGCTGCGGGACTGCGGTTCCGCAGGTCGGACCCCACCCTGGTCGCGCCCAGGACAGGACCCTCAAACCCAGCCCGGACCCCACACCCTACCTGGTCCCCGAAGAAGGATGAGTGCAGCAGGCTCAGGAGCCCCAGGAGCCCCATGGAGCCGTGGCCGTCTTGGACACCGCGCACCCGCCCCTCGGCTGCAAGGTGGGGGCGGGGGCCGCGGCCGGGAGCCCTGCGCCTGCGCGAGGAAGGGCCTGGGAGGGGTCACTCGGAGGGGACAGGGCGGAGCTCCTCCGAAAGGCGGCGAAGGAGGGGGTCCAGTGAGCTCTGGGGATACTTCCTGAGGGTTGTCTGAGATCCTCCCAATGGAAGATGAGAGGATGGAGACCCTCGTGGGCAGAGGGCTGAGGGGCAGGGTCCAATGGGGCCGAGGAGCCCTTCAGTGTTGAGGGGGGCCAGGGACCTGGAGGGTTCAAGGAGGAGGGCTTCTATGGCGCCTGGAGGTCTCGGAAGGGGCAGAAGAAGGAGCCGCCCAGTGGCTTTACTCTGTCCAGCCGTGGACAATCGCCGCAGAAAAGCTTGGGCAGTCCAGAAATTCCCCCAGGCCCTGACCAGCGCTCAAGCTCACTAGTCATTCAGCAAACAGTTCTGTATCCAACTCTGCCAGGCTGGGAAAACCGGCGCTTGGTATGGAGAAAGCCCGCCGGACGGGGGCGACACCACAAGTGGAGAAATAGTCCCTTAACTGTTAAGCACCCACTGGGCCAGGTAAGTGGCCCACGCCTGTAATCGCAGCATGCCGGGACAAACCAGGTGAAGTGCCCCGGAGGTCTGATCCCTAGTACCAAAAGGAAACAGAACCACCCCAGCTGCTGTGCGCAGTTCCCCTAAGTGCGATGAACAGAAGGGTAGACACCTGCCCGGGGAAGCTGGCAATGGACAAGGGGAGCGCCCGGAGCAGAGCAGGAGTGGGGTGGGATGGGAGGGAAGGGTCCGGATGTCTAGGGAGGAAGGAGCACGCCTGGGCGGCAGGGCTGCGAACGGAGCCCAGGCCTCACACCGAGTGGAGGGAAGCAGGAGCAGGGCGCTGCACAAGCCAGGATCCCATGAAGGGAAGGAAGGCAGGGAGGATGGGCACAGAGGGCACATCTCAGAACAGCACCCTTAGGAAAGCAACAAGTGCCCGACAAGCGGGACATGAGCAAGGACGGGCCTCTCAAGCAGTGCAAGGAGCCCTGCGAGTAGCCTTCCAAGGCCATGCATGGAAACAGGTGAGAAGCTTCATGGGACTCAACATGGGAGCCCCACAGGAGCAATGCCTGACTGGGACCCAGGGCAGGGCTGTGAGGCCTCACCTGCGTGAAGACTCACTACCTGTGGCTGAGGTGTGCAGGTGGAGGGCTCTGGGTAGTAACATGCCTCCTTGTAACTAACAAAAGCTCCTTCCCACCCCCAGGAACCTTGAAAGTACTCCTGCAGCAGGAACACCACTTACAGGGGCACAAGCTGACCCCAGGACTCTCTGCTCCCAGCATGGAGCTTTGGGCAGTAAGAATGGCCTTATTGCTCATGATAGGCAAGCAGAGTCAAGCCCCAGACCCACTGACCATGTGATTCATTCTTGGAAAGTGACCTTCACAAGCCATCCCAAACCAGCCCAGGGACCACTGTGCTCACCGGCTGGAGCGCCTCCAGGTCAGTGTGCAAGGTACTTGGGCCACGGAGGGCCTGTAGGAATCCAGTATACTGTCAGTCTTCAGTAGTGTGGGTTGGACGGTGGGATGGTGCTGCGCCCCTACCCTGACTCCCGCAAAGGCAAGGCCTACTGAGGTGGATGGCACAAGGCGTCCATCCTCTGAAGGAGCGCAGTATGTTTCCGGGAACGGGATGGTTTGTTTTTTGTATTCCTGTTAATTAGTTGCGAATTCTCATATAACCATTAAGTATGAAGGAAAAAACATGAATTTTCCAATTGATGCAACTACTTCTAACGAATAAATCTGTTTGCTCTAAATGCAAGGATCCAGCTGGAACATAAATTGTTAATGTTTAATGAGAAACCCCCTGTAGAAAAAACAGGGAAGTTTTTGAGAAATTAAAATCTAGAGAAAAAAAATTAAGGAGATTAGTGCTTGGTACTGGGCAACTTTTTCTTGTACCTGTGCACAATGGTTTGGTGCTCTTACTCTTGTTTGATTAAAATTAGAAACCTCTCTTTTCAAGCTAACCACTTGCCATAACTGTGGTGCCGCTTTTAGTAAGTCAAGAAAGAATAGTCAAGGTGTAGGCCAATAGTCTGGGACATTTCTAACTATTATTAAAAGCTAACTAAGCAGAAACAGCTCAAAGCAAAACGCAAACTTAAAGTAAAAATGCTCGCTTACGCATAAGCCAAGATACATTCTTTTTTTTTTTAAAGAGAAAGAGAGACAACTTTTTAACATCTTTGTTGGTATGTGGTGCTGAGGATCGAACCTGGCTACATGCATGCCAGGCGAGCCACATCCCCAGCCCAAGATACATTCTTCTTATCTAATTGTAGCTACATAATACTTTCTTTGAATCAGGATTCCTGTTTTGTAACCACAAAATATTCTGAGCCTGACAAAAAGGATATATGATTAACTTCACTAGATGGGGATTCAGCATCTTCACTCTTGTCTGTGTTGTTTCTCTGCCCCCTTTCACGAACTCCTCACCATCCCTGGTGCTGTGAAGTGCAGCTGTGCCCATGGCCCACCGACTCCACAGGGAGCCCCTGGACCTGTTGCCACCTTGCTGCCCCCGCCCCCTTTAGGGGCAGAATGCACAAGAAGCCCCTCCATGCAGCAGACACTTTTGTTCCTGCAGCCTGGTGGCTCAAAAGCTCTGGCCCCAAAAAAGCCTTCTAGGAGAGCGGCTGAGCGGTAGGAAACGTGCAGGAGCAGGATCTCCTACCTACCCTACCACTCTGGTGTGAAAATGGAGGCTGGGCTCAGTGGCAGAGTGTTCACCTAGCACGTGGGGGGCCCTGGTTCCAATCCTCAGCACCACACAAGAATGAAATAAAAATAATGTGTCCAACTCCAACTTAAAAATGTTTAAAAAAAGGGTTATTTCTAACATTTTAGCCATTAAAAAAAAAAAAATCAGTGCTAGGTGTGGTGGCCTGTAGTCCCAGAAATTTAGGAGGCTTAGGCAAGAGTATCATAAGTCCAAGATGAGACCCTGTCTCAAGACTGGTGCAGGGCTGGGGATGTGGCTCAAGTGATAACACACTTGTGTGGCATGCGCAGGCAGCACCACATAAAAATAAAGATGTTGTGTCCGCTGAAAAATGAAAAATATTAAAAAAAAAAAAAAGACTGGTGCAGTGATAAAGCACCCCTGGGTTCAATCCCAGAACCAAAAAACTAAACCTGTAAGATACTGAAATAATAATTTTAAAAAAACCCCTCCACACACCCCTTTTCTTAGGGAGCCCGCAGTAGATGAGTGAGGCTGGATCACATGACGGTTTCCACTTCAGCAAGGCCTTCCTTGCTTGTGGCCAGTGTGCTGGCAGGTGGGACTGTGCTCTTGGTCCCTATGAAGCCCAGTGAGGGGGGTGCAAGAGCATTTTCAAATGTTGAGTCTGTCTTGCAAACAGCAGCAGGAAATGCGGAGGCAGAGGGGTAGTGGTTGAGCGGCCCTCACCACCTGAACTGTTCTGCAGGACACTGTTCAAGGCCACTATATCCTCCTACCTACTTTCTTACCTCCTGCTTGCTTAGGGTAAGGTCTGACCATCCTTCACTCTCCACGGCACCCACCAGCCCAACTTAGAGGCCCCGCCACAGCCCTGACTGTGCCCGCTCCCCCACCCCAAGTCCCACGACGCATTTTTTTGAGCATGGCTGCGGCCTGACAAGGGATGGTGTGACCCTAGTCTGACCTGGGCCATCAGAGGGGCGGACAATAGCATGATGAGCACCCACCAAGAACCATCTGAGGACTCTGGGCAAATTTAGGTGGTTAGGAGGGCCTGAGTCTGGCTGGGACAGCTGCCAATCAGCACTCCTACCCTCCTTGGCCCTGAGGTGATGGCCCAGGTGGAGTGAGCAGGGCTACCCTGGTCAGGAGCCACTGACGGAAACCAGGGGCCCACGCTGTCCATACCCGCCCAGTCCTTTATATCCAACCCAAAGGACATCACAAATCTGCACCAGCTCAGGCCCCTTCTGGGAAGAAGCCTCCCCCAACCCCTGGCACTACAAGGATGAGCGGCACTCGCACAGGAGCTGTGTGCCTTTATTGCCCAGGCAGGCTACTTGAGGGGGATGAAGCGGGACGAATGGGTGGCCCCAATGCCAGGCCGGCCGTGCTTCACGGGCTTGTAGGTGATGGAGAACTCGCCCAGGTAGTGGCCGATCATCTCGGGCTGTGGAGGTCAAGAGCAGGGGGTCAGGGTGTGTGGGCAGACAGCGCATCAGGCGCACCCAGACCCAGGGCACACCATACACACCTTGATCTCCACCTGGTTGAAGGACTTGCCGTTGTAGACGCCAACCATGCTGCCCACCATTTCAGGCAGAATGATCATGTCCCGCAGGTGTGTCTTCACCACCTCTGGCTTCTCCATCGGGGGCGCCTCCTTTTTGGCCTTGCGCAGGCGCTTCAGCAGCGAGTGCTGCTTCCGCCGCAGGCCGCGGTTCAGCCGCCGCCGCTGGCGTGCGCTGTACAGCTGCATCAGCTGCTCGCTGCGGGGGACAAGGCGGCGGGTGGGTGGCCTGCCCCGCCACATAGCTGCCCGGGGCTGCACGCCCCTCCTCTGGCCCCTACTGCGCAAGGACAGCAGGGACATACCCAGGCCAGGCCCCGGAGCAGCCCGCCCTTCCCTGCGGCGAATCCCTCTAGTTCAGGGTCCACTGCACCAGGCGGTCTAGGGGACACCGGGCGGGGGAAGGCGGCCTGGCTGGGAACACGGGCCATCGGAGCCTCGGCCCACTCCCACCCGGGCCCTCTACATCAAAGGCTTCCCCCCCCCGGCTCCTTACTAGGACATGTCCAGCAGCTGGTCGAGGTCCACGCCGCGGTAGGTGAACTTGCGGAAGGTCCGCTTCTTCTTCTGCTCCACTTCCGCCTGCGCGGGCGCGGACGGGGTGAGTAGGGGCTCGAGACCCACCCCGCGGCCCCACGAACGCGCTCACAGGGCGTCCGGCCCCGGTACGGAAGCCCGCGGGCACACGTTTGACCCGGGTCACCGGGGCAAAGCCGAGAAATGCGGGCCCGGGGCCTTCCGCGCCCCGAGTGGTCCTCACACACCGGGACCGTCCTGCGCCCCCACCCGCAGCCCCGGAGGCTTGGAGCAGGCCGTCACAGCGCGGGGCCATACCCCGGCCCCCGCGGGACGGCCGGAGGCCGGATGGAGTTGGATAGGGACCCACAGGGGCCGGGACGAGCAGTACTCACCATCTTGTCGGCTCTGCGGAAAAGACCTCCCCGCCCCGCGCCCGCGAAGTTATCGCGAGGCCGCCTCGGGCCCCGCCCCTTGGCCGTGCGCGCATTTCCGCCTTCCCGCGGCAGAGGCCGCCCCCTGCCGGCCGGAGGGCAGAACACCGGCTATGGGTATCAAAGGGGCCGCCGCCTTGGGCCGGAGTTGCCCTTTCCAAAAGGCTGGTCTTGTTTGAACCTCAGGTGCGTGCTCTGTAATCAACGCCATAGGATCCATCTCAAAAGAATGCAGCGCCTACTGTTTGTGAACAGGTGTGATTTAGAGGTTCAGGGCCCTGTGGCAGGAGGCACAGGCATGGACATTGTACCTGTCAGCTGAGAGAAGAAGAGATTGGCTCTTGCCTCCCTGAAAGAAACCACTCAGGCTTTAATTAACGTGTTCTTGGATGCCTGTTGTCCCCACTACTGGGGAGGTCCAGGCTTGAGGCCCAGGAATTGGAGACTGAAGAAAGGAAGTGGGGATGGAGGGAGAAAGGCACAAAATAAGGGGAGGAGAGAATAGAGATAAGCAGGAACAGTGTTTCTGTCTTGCTGGATTTTTTTTTTTTTTTAAACGGGGGTTAAACCCAGGTGTGCTTAACCATTGAGCCATACCCCTAGCCACTTTTAAAATATTTTATCTAGAGACAGAGTCTCGCGGAGTTGCTTAAGGCCTCCTTAAACTGCTGAGGCTGGCTTCGAACTCCCAATCCTCTTGCCTCAGCCCCCCAAACAGCTGGGATTACAGGTGTGTACCCCCATCCCTGGCTTTCACTGGAATTGCTATTGTGAATTTTTTGGTACTGGGATTGAACCCAAAGGTGCTCTGACCATTAGCCACATCGCCAGCCCCTTGTATGTATGTTATGTTATTTTGGTACTTGGGATTGAACCCAGGGGTACTTTACCACTGGGCTACATCTCCAGTTCTTTTTACTTTTTGAAACAGGGTCTTGCAAAAATAGGCCTGGCCTTGAATGTGATTCTCCTTCCTCAGCCTGCCGGGTTGCTGAGATTACAGGTATGGCCACCAGGCCTGGCTTGTTAATGTGCCTTTGGAGGCTGGGTATATTCCCAGAAGTATCAGATTTGAACAGGTACTTACACACTTATACGCCCTTGTTCACAGCAGCACACCACACCACAGCCCAGATGTGGGAACGACCCAAGCTCCTGTAAGCGGTAAGTGGATGGATGGACACACAGCATGGGATATGCTCACCTAGAGGGTCACTTGGCCAGGAGCAGAAGCAAGGTGACACGCTGCACCATGGATGGACCTCGAGAACCTTGTGCTCTGTGAGAACCAGAGACTAAAGGACACAGGGTATGGCTCCAGAACAGGAGAGTTCTGAGATGGGAGGTGGATCTGTGGATACAGGGCTGGGGGGGGCACTGGGAAGTTGGAGTTCATGGAGAAAGTTTCAGTTTGAGAAGATGAGAAATTCTGGGGTATGGTGGTGACAGGTGTACAATGACAGGAATGTGGTCAATGCAACAGAACTGTGCCCCCAACATAGTTAAAGTGACGGGCTGGAGGTGTAGCATGAGGCTCTGATCTCTAGCACCACACACACACACACACACAAAGACGGTAAGTGTTATGTGTGCATTTTACTGATGGGGCAGGTGTGGGGGGGTACTGGGGCTTGACCCACGGACACTCTGTGAGACACATCCCCTAAATTTTTTAAACTTTTTTAGACAGGGTCTTGCTGAGTTGCCCAGGCTTGTCTTGAACGTGTGATCCTTCTGTATCAGCCTCCCAAGTTGCTGGGATGACAGGCACGCATGTGTATGTATCTACCTATATACCTCAGTGGTAAGTCTTGAGGATCCACTCAGTAAAAACCATGTGAGAGGAAGCATTAACTGAGGAAAACAAAAGGCCAAGGGAAATGGCAGGTGTGAATCCATTCCGGAGGCAGGCAGTCGGAACAACCTGGCTATAGCTCAAATGAGAGGCTGGTCTCCCCCATCTGACTCTATGGTGCCTGTTTCCCTGCCTTCACCTGAGCTTGGGGCAAGCTGGAACCTCTGTCCACTTGGTACTGGTTTTTGTGGCCAGCAGACAGCAAAGGTCAGGATACAGGTTGGGCTTGACAGAAGGCACTGCCTACAGCAGTCAAGGCAAGGAGCCGGGAGTCCAGCAGTCCCCAGCTTCAGCCACAGATCACGTGTGTGGAGGAAGGTGCCCGCTCCAGGCCTGTGGCTGGGTTCTCCGCCTACACAAGCCTCCCAGAGCCCTGGCTGGGTGAGCCTGCAGCTCTGCCCATGGGGGCAGGGGATGCAACTACACGGGAGCACAGGGCCTGTCTGGGGACAGCAGAAGCTGCACTGTCACCTACAGATATTTTTTTTTTTGTGCCACCGTGGAGCTCTTTTGACTGGGTAGAAACCTGCTGACTTTTTTTTTGCAGTTGTAGATGGACAGAATGCCTTTATTTCTATGTGGTGCTGAGGATTGAACCCAATGCCTTAGGCTTGCATGCGCTCTGCCACTGAGCCATGACCCTGCCTGAAACCTCTTGACTTTCTGCACATCACTTCCTTGCTAAGGGACTTGAATTTTGCTGGAATTCAATGGAAGGTGCTCGCACATGTGATTACAAGTGGTGTAGACGGAGGGCCATTCAGAAGCTGGTCCCCAGGTTCATTGTAGGGGCTGGCTCAGTGGGCAGCTGCCCTAGAGGGCTCAGGGTTACTCCAAGCCAAGCTGAGCTTTCCCTGCCTGCAAAAACCGAGTTGGGGATGAGGGCTTCTGGCGGTCTCAAGTCATTTTTGTCGGTACCCAGTGTATTCGGATTTTTTTCCCCACTGATACGGGGGATTGAACACAGGGACACTGTACAACTGAGCCCACATCCCCAGCCCTTTGTTTTACTGAGACAAGGCTGGCTCTGAACTTCTGACCCTCCTGCTTCAGTCTCCTGAGTCACTGGGATGACAGGCATGGGCCATCATATCCCAGCTAGCCTTGTTACATAGGCCCCCAAAGGCAACCTCATCCTTAGCCAGAACTAATGGACGTCAATTGCCATGGCCAGAGACAGGATACAACAAAACTCAAGGCAGGGAGATGGCTCCTGACCTAAGCTGCAGCCCCAGGCTCCTGGTGTGAGGCAGGTGCCAGGTGCCTCACAACCCACAGCCCAGGGACATCTGTAGTCACATCTGCCAGAACCCACAGGGCCCAAGGCCCACACCAGAATAATAAATCCCTGCGTCAGGCCTCTCTGCCCCCCAAGTCCACAAGGAGGCCAGAAGCTGGGGCCCAGGCCAAGGGCTCGTCTGGGCTCCAGATCTTTCCCGGATGGGGAAGGAGGCGCAGGCGATGGAGAAAGAAAGCACACGACCTGGGTTTCTAATCCAAACGCACTTCTCTTTATTCAAACCAGGGTCAAACTGGTCAGTGGGAAACACCCTAAAGCCATGTGCCAAGGAGGTGGGCTTCCTGCAAGACCGTGCCTGCTGCACAGGGTCCAGGCTGCGGAAGTCAGTGCTGCCACGCGGCCAGCCAAGAGTGACCCACCTCCACAGTGCACTGCAGATGCTACCAGGCAGGCCGGCCGACAAAAGCAAGGAGTAAACAAAAAACAAAACACACTCAGTAGATTTCTTTAGCTCCCAGAGTTTCTGGACCAACAAGTCCCAACCCCCAAGCCAGGAGCAAGGGGACCTAAAAACACCCCCCTCCCACCAGTGCCGACCGAACCCTGTTTTTAAATTAAAAAATAAGCCAATATACATCGTAGAAAATTTTCTCTTAAAAATCTCACAATTTGTAAATGTATATTTTTTCTTTAACATAAAAGTTTACAATATACGGTAAAACAAAAGGCTCAGGAAAATAATTTCAAAAAAAAAAAAAAACAAAAAACAAAAACAAAAACAAAAAAAAAAAGAAGAAGAAGAAGAAGAAAAAGAAACCTGAAGTTTTTAATTAAAGCTGAAGACATTTTTTTAAACCCTGTTGTTGAACCAGTGACTTTTTTTTTATTGTGCTGATGGGTCAGAGAAAGAAATATATTTAAAAACTTCAGTCCAGTCACCCACAGCCAGCTCCGAAGCCTCTGCCCTCCCCCCTCCCCCCCAGGTTGTGATTGTCACAGTCCACGAGTCTCCAATCCTGGTCTCGGCCGGGGCGGGTTGTGTGGCGCTGCGGTTAGCGTCGGTAGGGGTGGAATCCTTGCACGTTGTGGTTCTGACCTCGCCCAAAGCCACTGCCACCGGCGGGGGGGCCCCCCGACCCTGGCACTGAGGGGCCCCCGTAGGAAGGGGGCTGCTGGCTGGGGTCGGAGAAGCCCTGTCCAAAGCCGCTCAAGTCCTGCCCGTAACCTGCTGGGGGAGAGAGGGTGTCAGCTCAAGATGCACAGCCCAGCCTGCTTGCTCTGCTTCTGAGCAACTCTGCTCCATTTTCTGAGGAAGGGTGATGATGTCTGGGCCTTGGAGCCCACGGGCACCAGTGGAGACTTGACCCAGGTGGGGCCACCCCGGCAGGGACCCAAAACCTGGGAATTTTTATCTTTCAAGACCATGTGAGCAGGACCCACACAAGAGAGAAAAGCAGCTTTCAGATCCTTCGTGGGTCTGGTGATCCACCCCATTTCTACCTTGGCCCCATCCCCACATACCTGGAAGTCAGGGGGCAGGTGTGTGTCTAACTGGTTTGGGACACACCTGGAGACCCAGGACTACTACAGTTTGCTTACACATGCTGCACATGGTCTCCAGGACTTAAAACACAGGATAGGCCTATGGTGCAGAGCATAGCCCTCACCTCCCTCATGGTAACCCTCACCACACCTGTGAGGCTGTCCCCACATCCCACGCCCACACGGTCCTCCCTTCAGGGCAGCCAGGAACTCCAAGCTACAGTCTAACTTGGCAGTGTTTAAGCCTCAACAAGAGCCAGACACACCTACACTATTGGCCTCAGGGGTGTAGGAGGTTCTTCTGGGAAAAGGGATGCACACCATCCTCAAGCGGACAGAGATGGGCCCTGCTCCTGCCCACCCCACCATAAACTTTGAAGACCCATCCAGGCCCTCTGGGTTCCCAAACGGGTACACATGGACACAGGTGGGCCCTCTGGCTCTGGGTGCTCCTGGGGCCAGCTGTGCTCAGTTGAGATCCTCAAACTGGCAAGGGGCCCGTCCCAGAGGGCACCTCCAAGTATCCACCCCCGCCCAGGATGGCAAAGGAAGCCATGTCTGCTTCCCAGGTGCAGGCAGGTGGGAGGACCGTGTAGAAAGAGGCGGCACCTACCTAGGCCACATCACTGCTCAGCCTGACCATAAGAGTGTAAACAAAGAATAGGCCCGAAGCCCGACAGGTCTCGAGAATAGGTACCCAGGCCTGGCGAGAGACGAGACCAGGGTGACTAACCCACTGCGGCCAGGCAAGGAGCGAGCGGCAGACACGCACACTTGCACACCCCGCGGGCGCTTCGTGCTCCCCCTGCAGCTGTGACACATCAGGGCCTTGTGGTGGGCCAAGAACCAGCGCTGTCGGGGGGTGGGGTGTGTGGGGGTTAGTGAATGCAGGCCAGGGCCTGGGCCCTCCAGAGTCATTCAAGATGGGCCAGTGCCTCAGACAAGACGGCTCTGGCTCAGTCCAGGCTGAGAGAAGCAGGGCTGGAGGGAGCACCTTTTCAGGTGCCCTAGAAGCCAGGGCCTGCCTTCCTCAGGATGTGAGCTTAGACACCTTGGGACAGGGAGGCCCACATTCTTGGGATCCAACCGTGCAAATGTCCCTTGAGGAGCCAATGATGAGCAGAGCTCCCTCCACAAGGGTCACGGTACCAAACAAGGCTGGTCTTGGCACTGAGCTCATGCAGGGTGAGAGTGAGAAAAGCACAGACCAAGTCCTGTCTTGACCCAGTGTCCTCCCCTGAAGCCACCCACAGGAGTGACAAGCCGTGGAGTCCACCACAATGCCTCTGTCTAAGCCAGGGCTTGCTATTGACTCAAGCCTGCTCCTGGAATGGGGTCTAGCCTGCAGGGTACCTAATGACACACCAGAAACAAATAATCATGGGGCAGAGGGCCTGGATAGCCCTGACTAATGACCTCTAGCGAGGACACAGGAGAGCCTCAAGCCCGGACAATGATCACAACATCCACACCATCTTTCTGTGACCTGAGGAGGCACCTCCCCCTGACCCAGTCACAGCCTCTGGTTGCCAAAAGTACAGGCCCTGACCGCCTGCCGTGGGACCACCACCTTTCTTGACAGGTTCCCCCCTAAGTTCCGCTAGGCCCCCGTTGCTGCCACCAGTTTTCCAGCAGCCTCTGCACACTGGCTATCTGCCCTGCTGCTGCTTCCTCCAGAGTGTGCTGGTGGGAAACACATGGAGGGAAGAAGACTGGCACAGGGCTGGGGGGACGCGCAGACCACTCACCATACTGACTGTAGGGGAAGTCTGGCTGGGCTGCTGGGGGTTTGCTCATGTCTGGGGCGGCCTGAGATGGAGGTGGTGGGAAGGCCAGTGGAGCTGCCCCAGGAGTGGCAGGAGGAGGAGGGACCCCAGGAGGGGCAAACTGATCCGGTGGTGGAGGTGGAGGCCCATAGCCAAAACCTGCAGACAGAGGAGAGAGCAAGGCACAAGACACGGGGTAAGGCCACAGGGTCAGCTGGATGGAGACCCACAGACCAGCCCCACAGGAGCTGCAAGATGGGATTTCCATCTAAAACCTACAGAAGGGACTATGGATCCTTGCTCCTGGGACATGACCCTAAGGAAACAATAACTGTCGAGGTGATATGGTGTGACCACAGGACAGAGTACTAGGCAGGAATCCAAGCAGCGAGGAATTCCACTGCAGATCTTTCTTTAGAAACAGCTGGACACAGCTTTGGGAAGGTAAGTCATCTGAGCTGTCTCAAAGGTAGGGGCCAATGGCAAGTTTTCAGAACAGAGCAAAGGGGTGGAAATGTGGCTCAGTGGTATAGTGCCTGCCTCACATGGACAAGGGCCTAGGTCCAACCCTCAGAGCACCAAGAAAAAAAGGGGGAAGGGTACTAGAGAGGACTACCATCCCACACCCTGATGCTGGGCTTCAGACCACCCAATACTTCCTTTCTTTAATTTCTTGGTACCAGGAATTGAACACAGACGTGTTCAACCACTGGGCCACAGTGCTAGCCTTTTTTTCCTTCTTTTTTTTTTTTTTTTTTTTGTGGTGCTGAGGATTGAACCCAGGGCCTTGTGCATACAAGGCAAGAACTCTACCAACTGAGCTATATCCCCAGCCCTTTTTATGTTGAGACAAACCCTCACTAAGTTGTGCAGGGTCTCGCTAATTTGCTGAGACTGGCCTTGAACTTGAGATCCTCCTGCCTCAGCTTCCCAAGGCACTGGGATTACAGGAGTGTGCTACCATGCCCAGTTTAGACTACCCAATTCCTGTCATTAAAAATAAGTTAGATTACTGTACATCAAGAATTGACAAATCGGGGCTGGGGATGTGGCTCAAGCGGTAGCGCGCTCGCCTGGCATGCGTGCGGCCTGGGTTCGATCCTCAGCACCACATACAGACAAAGATGTTGTGTCCGCCGAGAACTGAAAAATAAATATTAAAATTCTCTCTCTCTCTCTCTCTCTGTTTCTCTCTTCTTTAAAAAAAAAAAAAAAAGAATTGACAAATCTTTTTCTAACGGCTAAACTGTAGCATTGAACTATCCAACCTGGGACCTGGCCACATGTGGCCTCTGATTCCCCACAAGATGTGAGTGGTCCAAACTGAAATATATCCCAAGTATGTAACACACCTTATAAAGGACTCAACACAAAAATCAAGATTATAGGGCTGGGGATGTGGCTCAAGCGGTAGCGTGCTCGCCTGGCATGCGTGCAGCCCCGGTTCGATCCTCATTACCACATACAAACAAAGATGTTGTGTCCGCCGAAAACTAAAAAATAAATATTAAAAAATTAAAAAAAAAAAAAATCAGATTATAGAACATTCATGCTGGATGACAAGGTCAGATAAGGTGACATAATCTGAGAAATAGGTGCTAGAAAATCCAGTTGTCTAGGGGGCCTGAGTGCCCTTCTTTGGAAGGTGCCAAGTCACCATATCTAGAGAACATGAGCAAAGTGCTCTAACATTCTAGGCATAGCGACTGATTTTACACCTACAGCTTTGATTTAAAAAGCCAAGTATATGGAAAAATCAATTAAGAACTAAAGTTTGGAGCTGGAGATGTGGCTCAAGTAGTAGCACGCTGGCCTGTCATGCGAGGCACTGGGTTCGATCCTCAGCACCACATAAAAATAAATAAATATATTGTGTCCACCTAAAACAAACAAAAAAAATTAAAAAAATAAATAAAAAATAAAAGAAAGAAAGAACTAAAATTTTATACCTCAAATACACCTCACTACTGTTTTTTTTTTTTTTGTTTTTAAACCAGGTGTATGAACCCAGGGATGCTTTACCACTCAGCCACACCCCAGCCTTTAAAAAATTTTTTTTGAGGCAGAGTGTGGATAAATTGCTGAGGCTAGCTTTGAATTCACAATCTTCTTGCTTCAGCTTCCTGAGTTGCTGGGATTACAGGAGTGTGTCACTGTGCCCAGCTTCCCTCACTTCTAAATAAAGAAGAATGGAGGAAGTCCAGACACCTCACCTCCCGAGAAATGAAGAATGAGAGCAAGGGTGCAGGGTGCAAGGTGCAAGGCTCAGTTTCTGTATGAACCCGAGCTCCGTCAGTGCCAGGAGTGGGTTCAAGGCAATTGGAAACCACCTGTGCAGTCTCTGTGCTTCACACCCAAACAGGGACTGGGGGCAAGTGTCATGGCCAATGTCCACATGAAGCACAGGCCTAGTCAGCTCCAGCGCCAGCTATGATGGGAGAGAGAGCCCTCCCCAGGGGGCCCAGCCAAAACTTACTGAACTGTGGTGGGGCACCATAGCCTTGTGGGAAGCCCTGAGGAGGGGGGAAGCCGCCAGGAGGGGTAGACACGATGTAGGAGGTGAACGGAGGGGGCGGTGGGGGGGCTCCTCTTCCCGCAGGGGGTGGTCCGTAGCCACCTGGAACACACAATGCAGGGTGAAGGGCAAAGAGTGTCAGACACAAACCCCTGGCCACAGCCCAGACCCAGGCCTGCCAGGGCCTGTAGCGGGCCCCTCCCCTTCTTCCTCACCAGGAGAGGAAGTAAAAGAAATGATCTCAAGGGCCAGAGAGACACTGACAACGGCTTTACCGGCCATAGACAAGACCAGACGTGAGCTCTGAGAGTCGGCCTAGGATTTCGGATTCTGCTCTTTCCCTTTCTCTAAAAACAAGGACTCACCAATTGCCTGTCCTGCTGGCACCCACATTCCTAGATGAGAAAACAGAAGAGAAGGGTTGGTGCCGAGTCCTCCCAGTATTTTGATGCCAAGAAGTTGCCACGAGCAAGCGCCACCAACTGGGGCTGACCCCCGGCCCCACCTGAGGCTCAGAGCCCAGGGACATGGGTGGCACCAGGTGAAGCCTGTCTCCTGGGTCTTCAACACAGGCCCCTGATCAGTATGCCTCCCAAGTGCCTCTCCACTGGCACCCTACCACCTGGTGGCAGTCTCCTAACTGGGTACATACCTCCATGGCCTCTGAGCCTTGGGGAACACAGGGACAGTCCCCATGGCAGTCTGCATGACTGGGCATAAAAAAATGGTTTCCCTGGCTGGGCTGGGGCTCAGTGGTAGAGCACACCCAAGGCCTGGGTTCCATCCCCAGTACCACACATGTGTCTCTCTCTCTCTCTCCCTCTCACACACACACACACACACACACACACACACACACACACACACAAGAAAAGAGAAAATAAAGAAAGAAAAAGAAAAGCGTGCCTATTCCATCTCATTTCCAATAGGGAGAATTCTCAAAGAAACCCTCAGGCTCAAGGTGTGGAGGAGACCACACAGAATCCTGATACCATGGCTCAGAGAACAAAGTCCCCCAGGCAGGCATGTGTAAGCTCACTTGCTCAACACCTCCTGTACACTATCGGCAGCACCAGCTACTGGTGGGCCCTGAAGTGGAGGGCACACAGCTTGGCGGAGGTGAGAGCAAATGCACAGACCCAAGTCTGGCAGGTTTTCATGGTGCCCCTGGAAGTGCTGCCCAACTGCCATATTGCAGGCAGCAGAGAACTCTTCACATCAAGTAGGCCACATCTGACCCTCTGACTGCCCACTCAGATCCACCACAGTCCTTCCTACACCCTTGCACATGGGCAACAAGACAAGGAATCTCAAAACAGATACTCCAAAGAAGGAAGACCCACTTGCCCAAACTGCAAGCAGCACCTAAGGCACAGTCAACCACACCACCGAGGGTTAGGAAGATGGCAGAGCCTTTTGTGCCCTCTGGACCATGACTATACCTATGTCTGCACCTCGGCAGGGCTTCTGAAACAGCTGCTCAGAACAAGTGGCACTGACAGTGAGTGGGGCAGGGGGAGCTCTCCCACTTTGGCAAGGCCTGCCAGTGCCCAGAGAGTAATGCTGCTCTCGTCCCACAGCTCTGCCCATCAGGTAGTTGCATGAAGCCAAGGCCCAGGGGACCCATAGCCCTCCAAGCAACGTAATAGCAGCCAGTTGATCCTTGAGCCCAGGTCTGGTCCCTCCAGGGCCCTCAGAGCCTTACCTTGCGGGCCGTATCCTTGTTGCCACGTGGGCGGGGGCTGGCCTGCCCAGCCGTTCGCGGCATTGGGCACGACACGGCTCCCCCACTGGCTGGCACCTGGCTGTCCGGGCGCTTGGCTTTTGCTGTCCCGAGGCTCGGCCCGTTTAACTTCCACCTAAACAAACCAAGCTGTGGTTTAGGGAGAAGCTACAGCCCAGCGCCCCTTCCCTTCAGACACACCCTCAGTAACTTACAACTACACTTAGCATCTTACGACTTAAGACTAAGTACTTAACTATAAACCTTATTTAGGCCAGTACTTTTTTTTCTTAATTTTTTTTCCTTTTTAATTTTTTTTTGTTTAAAAAAATGTTTCTCAGGTACAACAGATACAACTGTAAAGACAGCCTGTGCCCCACCCGCTATGAACAGCAGAAGGAGCCAGGAACCCTCAGGAGATCTGTGTACGCAGAAGTATCTCACTCCAGCTAAGACAGTAGCACCTCCCTCGACAGGACAATAAGGGACCAGCACATGCCCAGCCCTGTCATGGGCCCAACTGGCCACGAGGGCCTCTTAGAGCCCACCCCATTGCAACTTTAGCGCATACCTGAGAAACACAATTGGTTTTGACTTAAATTTTTATTTAAAATGTCTAATGGAAGATAAAGACTTACCTTCCCCAGGCTAATGCTTAAAGAATCTCAATTAACTCAAAGGAATGTCAGAGGGAATGGATGTGATAAGAGAATCTTACATTACATCTAACAAAAAAAGTAAACAAACATGCAATAAAATGGACATTTGAATCAGTAAGCAATCTTCATACTGTGTTAGGCAGCAACCCAGACCTCTCCCCAGAACTGGCTGGAGCCACAGCCTCTGAAACAAGGACAAGGGGCTAGAACAGCGTGAGCTAACTGTGCTTGACCTAGTTTTTCTGAGCACAGGGGCTGACCTGCTTCATGCATCTTTTAAAATATGGGCAGACCGACAATAGCAAAAACACCCCCCCCCCAATTCCAGGGCTGCCTCAGCTCTCAGGATCCCAAATCTTTCTTATTTTTATGATAAATTTTAATAATAATGAAGAGACAATGAGTCCACCTTGAGGGTTTCAGTCTGGAGGGATAAGCATTATGCCTTCAGAATTCCTTCAGAGATAACAAACAGGAAGCGCAGCAGAGGCACAAAGTCCCCCCACCTGCCCACCGCCCCAAGGACACTCTGTGTGATGGGAACAGATCCTGTTAGCTCAAGGCAAGGCAATGACAGGGCCACCCGGCAGCTTCAAAAGACTCAAGTTAATGAGTCTTCACACGTGCTCCTTATGGGAATTTGATTCCTGCTACAGAGCAAAGCAGTCCTTGTCATTCAAAAAACTCCTTTACCCTTTCCTATCAGAACAAGGGATGCCGTCACCTGGCACTTGGGCTTTAATTACCTTGTGCATCCCAAACTCTTTACAAATGGAAAGCCCCACCAAGGGTTCAATGGTGACCAGTGAAGGTCAGAGATGGCAACCTGGACTCCTGTGCAACCATCTAGCTTGTAAAATGAGTACCACCAAGGTCACCGCAGCCAAGTCATACAGGGCTGGGGGGAACCCAGGGGAGGTGCCTGGGGACCGAACAGGGACATGTACTGAGCTGCCCTTCCTGCCCTACATATCAAGGCTATACTTTCTCCAAATTCTCAATGTCACAGGACCTTAAAACACTGCACGCAGAATCCTTTAAAACTTTTCACAGCAGTCATGCCCCTTGCAATCTGCATGCCAATTTAAAACTAAAAGCTGCAAGAAATGTCAGAACAAGGTTTGTCTCCTTCTTTAGTTAGGTCCAAATGGAATCCATGAAGTCTGCAACCAAAGCTAAGTCACTGGGAACACAAAAACAACCACTCACTCCTCTGTTGCTAACCAAGGCTCTGGAAGGGAGACTTCAGAATGGGCAGGGCAGAAACCCCCAGAGGTGACTGTGGTCTCACCTGGGGGCAGAACCTGAGAGAGTAGGAGCTATGCAGCATGAAAGGCCACATCAGAACCACAGGCCAGGAGGCCTGGCATCACAAGGAGTAGGCTTTCCAAGCACCAAGACAATCCTGTAAAGATGCAGGCCCCTGAGCCTTTATGAGCCCTGAGAAGCCCACTCCATGTCACAGGAGTCCTACCAGGTATTCTCAGAAAGCACTAAAGGTCCTGGTTAACCATGGTGAGAGGCCACTCTGACACCACCCAATGAGGACTGGCTGTGCAACAGAATGCTGGGGGCCCTGCGTCCTGTCCCTGCTCGGCTGTGGCAGCAACACAGTATGAAGATGAAACAACCAGAGGTCACTTGACTGCACGGTGGTTAAATAAGTACTATCGAGAGCATGTGGCTGGTCCCGGAGTTTCACAGTAAGTGACCCAATTTAAAAAACCAATCCTTCATGATGTTTTCATGTTTCTTTCAGTTTTAAGTGGAACCTCGGATCTCAGAGGCCCTTGCTCATCACATTACAGGTCAGCATTACACAAAGGGGGTTGGGGCAGACATCTGAAGGAGTGGTCGCTGAAACCAAGCCTGAGGCAACACTGCGATCTCACTGGAGGCCAGCCCAAACACATCAGGGTGCTCCCATCCCCAGTACCACCCAGGCCGCCCAGTGAAGGGGCTCCAGGAGCGAAGCCAGATGGCCACCCTGCTCAGGAAGCATGAGGCCCCATGGTAGAACCAGGTCCAACTTCACAGTCAGCAATCTCAGATGAACTTGTCCGATCCTCTTTTCTACTAAGGAATTTTCCTTTCCAGTGAAATCCCTCAGTTGCCTAAGACTTGGTTTGGTCTTAAGGTAAAATAAAACTACAACTACACACTTTTTTGCCCATGATGTCGTGAAAATGCATGTTGACAGCCTGGTCCACTGATTGTTCGTCCTCGAAAGTAATAAATCCAAAACCTAGCCAACGACGAAGAGTGAATCAAGGTAGCAGGGTGTTGTGACACAAAACAGGATGATGAACAGTATTAGGGAGGGACCAAGGGATCGGCCCAGGGTTTCAGCTAAGCCCCGTGTAGAGAAGCTACAGCCAAGGGCCACGGCTCCCAAGGGAGCCATCGACCCTACAGAGTGGACAGACAGCGACGTCTGCACTCTGCACCAGCTGACTGAGGTCTCCACCCGACACTGGGCGGGCTGAGTAGACGCAGGCTCTGTGTCAGGCACACTCTGGGGAGGAGAGGCACATCTCAGAGAGCCTCAGCCAGTGAGGCAAACAGACCCCTGTCGTCCAAGGCCTAGGCCACTATCCTGGCTCTCGTCCATGAAGACGACTGTGAGCTGCCCCTGCGAGAGGGGAGACCTCATCAGGAACCCACCTCAGTCAAGGGTGTGCGCGTGGGTGCATTTCTGCTTTTCTGAAACCCAGGATTCTCCCCCTTGGCTTGCAATTTGCTTTGCAGCTAGTGCTGACAGCAGCCATATATCGTTCTAAAGCGTTAAACAAAGTACAGAATCTACCACAGTGAGTGCCTCACTAAGCTTATCCAACACTGTTGGGTAAGCCCAAGGAGTCCTACCAGAGGTAACATATGTATGTTTATATGCATATATGTATACAGGTAAATAAATAGGTAATACACAAAGATACAGGCCACAACGGGTTCCAGCAGGTCAAATTCTGCTGTCAGCAGCAAGAGCAAGAGGCACCATGTAATCAAAAAAGAAAATTTTAAAGGAAAACAAAACAAAAAAAAAAAAAAAAAAACAATTTAGCATTTCCCAAACACAAGAAAGTGGCAGTATAAACGAAGTTTGGTTGGTCTGGGGTGAGCACAGCCACCCAGCTAATAGAGTGTGTCTCCTCTTCTATGGGTAGGAGTGACCAGAGTCTCCTGTCTGGTCTGAGTAGAATGAGACCGCAGAGCACATTGACCTCCGAGGCGGCCTGATGAGCACTACTACCTCCCGATGGCCTGGTACTTGGGCACTGAGAAGTGAGCAGCAAACTGCTACCCAAAGACCTCAGAAGAACAAAGATGGACAAGGGAAAGCCAAGAACCAGGTTGATAGAGGCTGTCATCTACGCCAGGGTCACAGGGCTGCTACAGAGCATCGAATGGCAGAGGGACAGCGTGATACAGGCAGCACTGTGCACCAGGAGAGAGGCACGAGCTGGTGGAGAAGGGACACAGGGTTTGAGCAGGCAAGGGGCCTGGTAAGGAGCAACTGTGGACAGGGCTTCTCAAGCTTATGGACTGTGGTGCTGGAGCACTAGGTAGAGAAGTTCTAAGCAAAAACTGTGGGTTGGAAGAGGAGGGAAATGGGGAAGAAATGGCAGCTCAGGAATTGGAGGTGAAAAAGACCACAGCAAAGGAACCAGGTTCGGGAGTCTTCTGATTTGCCCTATGTGTGCACCCGGGGAATCTGAGCATGACTATTCGCACCCGCACGCACCTACAGGGGTCAGGACACAACAGGAGAGGAGAGAAAGTGAAACCATGAGGGCAAAGCACACAGGAGGGAGCACAGGTTGGAAAGGAAAAAAACCCAAGAACAAAGGGAATGTGAGGTGAGCGGATGCAGCAGGCTGGAGCGAGTGTGAGGCCAGAAGTCAGGAACATGGGGAGGGCCAAGTGGGGACCACTGCGCAGCAGCAGGAATTTTCACACCAGGAGATGGTGTGTTGGGAACACAGGGACGGTCTCGCATACCGGGACATACATGTCCACTATTTTAAGTAAACCGAGACAAGGAACAGGGAGAAGGGAGAATGGAAGGGAGGCAGACTAGTTCTTAAAAAGATTCAGCAAAGCCAAGAAGACAGGGACTTGCTGTCTGGGAGGACCTGCTAACTTGCCCTCTGATAATCTGGCAACCCCAGGGACAATTCCCAAGCCTGATGGCTGAGTGAGGCAGGAAACATGGGTCCCATGCCAGCCAGAAGCTTCCTCAATGTCAGACCCTGTTGCCTCCCACCAGCTGGGCTCAGCGACCCTAGCTACTTCCAATCCTGATCGGACAAGCACAGTCAGAGCAGGCGGACAGCTCTGCACAGCTGCATTGGGACCAGGAGCACCCAAGAGCAGCCCTCAGATTCCCAAGCACTGGAGGTTCACAAGATCAGAGGCGATATTTGGAACACAACATAGGTGAGGAACGGCATATTAGAAAGTTGACATTTTCTCAAACATCAGGAGTGTCTGAAGCCACAGGGCTGGCTCGGTCCGTGTACAGTACAAGAGGCGGTGGGCCGTGGGTAGGGAGCCCAGAGCAGGCTTTCTAGGAACGATCTGTCTGTCAAGAGGCGGCAGCGGGACAGAAACACACTGAAACTTCGTTTACACCCCACTGGAGCAAAGCCGCTCCCTCCTCTGACTGCGGGACGGGCCTGTACCTGTGTGATATAATTTAGCACCTGGAGAAGAGAAATCTAAAGAGATATCGTTAATCACAAACAATTCACAGAGAGAAAAGGAAAACAGCTTACTTAACATTACTGTACTTTACTATGAAACACTTAAGTACATCGCTAAGCACATATGTCTACGTTAAATTAAGACTTAACAGCTTAATCACCAAGTGAGCAACACGTTCCTTAACCATGGATAAGAGGAGGATGGAGGTTCAAATGGCAAACTATTCTCCAGCATGGCGGGCACATGCTGCGGGCTAGAGCCGCTTGGCTCTAAGGGGTTGCCTCCGCCTGACCTCAGGCAGATGGTGCGTGAGGGGACGTGTGACATGGAGCCACTGCGCAGACCTTGAACTGGCAGGTCTGCTCACGCGGCTAGTCCAAAAGCAGCTGATGAACCAAAAACATGGGCAGCAACAAATAGCAGCAGCCACAAAAAAAGAAAAAAAAAAGGCGGGGGGATGAAAGTGGGCACCCTCACCCACTCAGACCAGCGCAGACATACAGGTGTGGGAAGCTTGGGGAAGGATGCAGGAGGGCATGAGGCAGCGCCTCACCCCTCCTCCCACCTGCCCCTCTGGCTGAAGGGATAAAAACGAGGGGGTGGGAGAAAAGCATGGGATGGACAGAGGGAAGCCCGGATTCCAAGCTGAGCTGGGTGGGTACAGCTGGCACATGAGTGGGACTGGCCACACTGGTGAGGATGGGATGACACAAGTGTGAGAGAGAAGCTCAGTCTGCAGAACCACACTCCTCCAGGAGACATTTAAAACAGAAACCACATCAAAATTCATGTCAGGTCATAAAAACTTCACAAGAACGAGCCAAAAACAATGTGTGATGTCTGACCTTGGGAAGCACAGACAGGCTGAATGGAGCTGCGCAGGGGAGAGCCTACATTTTAGCGGTTAGGTCTCCAATTTGTCCTTACTGAGCAATGTTCCCTACAACCGCCACCTAGCCTGTGTCTAAGGGGGTGAGATAGTTTGCCATCTGAGGGGGAAGGGGCACAGGTCAGGACAAACTAGATTAGCCGTTACCTCGAGGCCTCTGCTTTTCTGCATCATAGATCATAACCACCTCGGTGACCTGGAGAGGAAGAGAGCAAAGTGAGGTGCAGGTACTATTTCTCTTTCTAGTAAGAGCCCCAAGCTTCAACTTTTGTGAACACCACGCTTGAGCTTGGGAAATTTTAGGGCCAAGATAAGCTTTATAGGGTCTAGTGTATGAGAGCCCAATGTTGATGGGGTGGACAGAACAAACTGCTTTGGCCCCAAGGTCCTGGGAAGGCACAGGGACACCAGCCACCAGGCTCAGCCCACTGCCTAACAAAGTGTTTGCAGAGAAAGGTGAGGCGACCACAATCCCAACTGCATGTCCTAGCAGGGGATGTGACCTAGGAGAGTCCACAGGTACCCTTCCACTCATATTTGAGGGAAGTGAGGCTTAGTCAGGTGAAGTAAGCTTGGACCTCATCATTACAGGCAGCTGTGGGCTCCAGGATTCAGACAGCAGCACCCAGTAGGCCATGGCTCTGTACTCTGCCCCTTCCCAGTACTCCTTCCTCCCTGGCCCAGCCTGCAGCACCCTTAGGAACACCTGATAAACAGACTGCAACCAGAGCTCACAGGGCAGTCAAAAGCTGATCCGCCGGCCAAGTCCATACACCTCACTCCAAACAGAGCTGTGTCCCACTGCGGGCCCTCCCCAGTGTCAAGTCCCAGGGCTGGCTGAACATCTCATAGGCTGCTCCACCAGGGCACTGAGTTCCCTGCATGACTTCTCAAAATCTAAATTTCCAAAGGAATTCTCAAGGATTTCAGTCTTTCCCAGAAAAACCACTTAGGGGTAGCTTTGCCATCAGAGAAAACATCAAGGAGGAAATGGTTAAAACACCTGTGATGCCAGAGAGGCCTGGAGGATAAGTGAGCTTGCTTCCAGACTGCTGGGCTGTTTTGTTGATGCAGGACCCAGGAAAGCACCTCACCAGACCAGCCCACTGTACCTGAAAGCTGCTTCCTCACGGGCACCTGGTCTTGGGCCTCGGGGAGGGGAAGATGCTAACCTCAGTGTGGACCTGGTCTAGGGCCATCCCTCCAGCAACCAAGGGGCAGCATGACTTCTTGGGCACAGCTGGCTCCACAGCCAAGCCAAACACCATCCTCTTCACTACCATTATCTGATGCTTCAAACCATGATGGTCACAAGACAATCAGAAGGGCAATCGTGAAGTCCGTCTAATTTAGCACTTGCTGGAAAAGTCACAGGAACATTCTGCTGGATCTCAAATGATCATAAAGAGAAAGGCTGGGTCTTGTTTTTTTTTTTTTTTTTTTCGGGGGGGAGTGGGGGGGTGGGGATGGAGGACATGGGAATGTGCAGCAGATCCTCCAACTTTAAGGAGGCCAAGGATGGGAAGCACCTGCTGGGACCAGCCAGCACACTGAGGCACAAGGAACTTACCACTCCAAATTTCTTGAAGTATTCCCTGAGCTCTGTCTCACCACAGTTGTGAGGAATTCCACCAACGAAGATCTTGTTTGATTTACTGTTATCGCTCCGGGGTCCTTTCTGCTGTGTTGAGGAGGAAAAGGGGATTAGTTTGTGGTAGGACTTCAAACACTTCCCATTAGTTAGGTGTGACATCATCTTTGCATCTGTCCTAAGAGTCAGCTGAAAGCCAGACCAAACACACTCTAAAAATCCAAAGAGTCAAAAGAACACAAAACACTGGGGCTGGGACTGGGGCTCAGTGGTGGAGTGCTTGCCTAGCATGAGCAAGGCTCCGGGTTTAATCCTCAGCACCACGTAAAACTAAATAAATAAAGGTTAAAAAAAAAAAAAAAAAAAAAAAGAACACAAAAAATTGAGCTGAGATGACCCACTTCTCTGGACATACATGGAGACAATAGTCATGGCATTTCTGTAAGGCTGTATTTCAGGTAAGTGTGAACACAGCACACGTTACGTCCCACCTCAGCTATTCTAAACGACAACAGCCACAACCATTAAAAACTCTGCAAGCCCGACTTGATGGTGCATGCTTGTTGTCCGCGCTAGACAGAGGCAGGAGGGTGGCTCGAGCTGAGGAGTTCAAGACCAGCCTGGGTAATATAGTGAGACCTTGTCTCGAAAACTCCCACAGCTCTGCAATGCAAAGCTAGAGATTTTGAAGGAGTGAGGAGAAGGCAGCTTTGAGGATCATAGATAAGTCAGCTGAGAAGCAACTGCAAGATATCTGCTCCTTCTTCCTGCCCCTCTGTTTCCAATCCCGACTTCCTTTCCCTATCCAAGGACATCATGTTTTATGTTGCCCCAACTGCTTTGGATTAAGAGACCAGACTTTGGGGAATGAGAGTTCACTGCCATGATGGGTGATAGTTTCATGGGTGCACAGGTCAGTCAAGTCATCAAGTTACGCAGTTTATTACATGCCTGATACATCTTATAAAATGGCTAAGAGACTAAAATGTCTTAACTAGGGCTCAGTGGTAAAGCACTCACTTAGCAAGTGTGAGGCACTGGGTTCAATCCTCAGCACCACATAAAAATAAATAAATAGAATAAAGTATTATGTTTTTAAAAAAAGACTTAACTAATAACCAGACAGAACATAACCCTTGATTGGACTTCAGGAGACAAGAGACATTTGTGAAGCAATTCTGGAAACAGGAGTACAGACCAGACACACGACATCCTTAGGTGTGGCAACGGTGAGGGTGGGGGATCTGACTTTAGGAGGACACACCACTAGTTAGGAGGGATACATGTAGTCAGACATAGCCATAAATACACATAAATATTTGGCAAAATTTAACAGCTGATGAATCTAGTGGGATATTTAGATATTCACTGTACTAGTCTTCCAATTTTCCTGTACTTAAAAAATTTGAAATATAACTTTGGAAAAAAAAATTTTGCAAGGGTCTAAGGTCTCATCCTCCATAGCAGCTAGAATACTGCTAGAAAAGCAGATTCTCAGGCTCCACCCAGCCCTCTGACCAGGGGCACCTGGAGGGGTCAGCTCAGTGCTATCCAGAACTCTCTATAAAGACAGGAGTGCTCTCCATCTGCATTGCCCCATGAAGTTCTAGTGATGCAACTGCTGGGCCAGGCAAAGGCAGTATGTATGCTGGCAAAACCCAAAAACAACTAAACACCACTCGAGGATGATAACTGTACCTGAGCAACAGGGACCACAGTTCATGAGAAACTCTTCACCACAGGATGGGGTTTTAAGTTCAGTTGACCACCATCCTCCCTTACCCATGATCACTTAAGACCATTTAGAATTTTCTTGGTTACAAGATAAAATGCAGTACAGGCTAAAACTGGGAAATTATCAATTGCTCCAGGGTCATCTAGAAGACCTCTACTGCTCTCCTGCTTAATGAGCAACACCACCAGAGGAAAACATATTTTCCCTTTAAATCTGCCCAAAGTACACACAAGGAGGCCAGGCGCTGAGGGACACGCTGCAATCCCAGTGACTCGGGAGGCTAAGGCAGGAGGGTTGCAGGTTCAAGGTCAGTCTCAGCAACTTAGTAAGGCCCTAAAGCAACTTTGCAAGACCCTGTCTCAAAATAAAATAAAAATGCCTATGGGTGCAGCTCAGTGGCAAAGCATGCCTGGGTTCAACTCCCAGTTTAAAAAAAAAACAAAAACCATTCACAAGGAGGCTTCCCAACCCCAGCCTCTTACCCATCCTTCCTTTGGCCGTGTTCGCTCTGGCTGCATTCCCCGAGGAGTGCATGGCTTCGGGTCGATCTGTAGGGAGTTACAAACCAGCCCATTGTGAACACAGGCTACTTTCTCTAGAAAAGAAGTTGTTTCCAACAGCAGCCAGCTTCACGGCACACTGGCCCACGCAGGCCACCCAATTGGCCCAATCCTCCAACAGCTAGTCCAAATACCAAGGTCCAACCCCTTTAAATCCAGCCCACATTAAAAGACTCTAAAATAAACATCAGTCAAAGTTCAGTCACAGAGTTAAGCTGAAGGAATGGCAAACAAAAGACAGGGCAGGAAAGAATGAGAAGACACTTACATTCCGGCCGTCCAGGGTGTGTGGTCTGCTGGCCAGCACTGTCCCCACACAGTTTGGGTCTTTAAATTTGACAAATCCAAAACCACGAGACTGGTTGGTTGTTTTATCTTTCATGATAACACAGTCAACAACTTCTCCATATTGGGAAAAGTAGCTGCGCAGAGTCTCTGCTCAGAGATTGGGAACAAAAACACAAACACACACAAACCAGGGCATTAAGCAAACACATCTAACGGTTGGAGGGTGCACATGCACACTCACTTGCTCCCTTCCAGTTCATCGGCCTTACCTGAACAAGTCTGGGATGAGCAACACATGAACTGGCTTAGCAACTAACTGCTGAGGGGAGGAAGAGGGCCCAGAAGAGGTACATGGAGATGGGCAAGGGAAATTCTGCACGACAGATGCATTACATCCTCATAAATTAGAAAAGGGACAAATGACCATAGTAATAGCAGATAGCTCTGTTCTGCTTCATAGGAATAAGAGAGCAAAGCTTAAGGGGATGCAAACATGACAACATTTAAGTGACAACCAGCAACCCAGGAATGCTGACTAGATTCTGAACACAGTGACTGCCCTAGCAAAACCCTAGACCTCTACCCCACAGTGAATAGTTCTGACTCCACAACCTTCTTGTGGCTTGCAACTGTGGGCCACAGTCTTCCTGTGGCTCTGACCAAAAAGATCAAGACCAATTTAACAGATTCAAAGGGAACACCACTATCTCTGCCCCTAGACAGCTCCCAGTCAAATGTCTCCTGCCCAGAAACCCAGACAATGTCCAAGGACTTCAACAAATCCCAGGCAGTAGCAAGAGATGAGGTCAGGGAGCCTCATAGTCTGCAGCACCTACCTTGGGTCGTGCTCCAGTCAAGGCCGCCCACAAAGAGCTTCCTGCAATTCAACAGAAAATGTTCAGGATCAACTTGACTCTCAGCTCAGGATTGTTCCCATCCCACCATGCCAAGAATGTAATTCAAACAAGGAGTATTGCAAATGGGCTCATATATGTCCCCTCTGGAGCATACATAGCTACAGCTTTGTCCACACTGTTCAGACATGAGCAATGATTCCAACTTGTAACATAGGTGTGTCAAAGAACCCACTGACTACATGAAATCATGCTACTTCCAAGTGGGGCTTAGAAATTCCAGCATCTGCAAATATTTTATAATCAGGAAAAGGAATTAAGGAATCTAGATTTGATTTTTTTTGGGGGGGGGTAACTAGGGATTGAACTCAGGGGCACTAGACCACTGAGCCACATCCCCAACCCTATTTTGTATTTTATGTAGAGTCAGGGTCTCACTGAGTTGCTTAGTGTCTCGCCACTGCAGAGGCTGGCTTTGAACTCGCAATCCTCCTGCCTCAGCATCCCCAAGCCTCTGGAATTACAGGTGATTTTAACTGGAAAAGAAACTGACACGTAAGATATTTGTCCCACCAAGCCTCTGAATTACAGTTGAGGGTGTGGATTCCGTGCTGGAGCCCTATACCCACATCCCCACCTCAAGGCAGCCTTTTTGGATAGATGAAGGGGGCTTTCATGAAGAATCCCATCTCCAAGGTCTCAGCTTTCCCAGTTCTCAAGGGTCTGGTAGGACCCAGGTTGAACAGAAGCAGCCAGGGGCAAATGCCCTGAAGGCCTGGGTGGAGCCAAGGCTGTGCTTATCTTCTGTTGCCCAGAGCACCCACTGGGCACAGCTGAGACACACAAGGGGCCTCAGAGCTCACCTGCCTATGGGGCCTAAAGATTCCGCCAAACTCAGGGGGCAGGCCAGGTGAACCAGCTATAGCTTGCATGTCCTGCCCATTACATCAGGAAAAGGAACACACACTCATCAGGTCCTTCATCTGAGCCTCAGCTGTGCCAACCCCATCATCACCCTCCCAACAAGACCATCTTCAGAGACCAGAGCACCCTTCAGGCTTAGGGTCACCACCTGAGACACAAGAAATCTTTGGGCATCACTAAAAATGCCAGACCATCATACTACACTGGGCTCTTCTCAACCCCCCCACCTTGGCACTCTAGTACTGGGGGTTGAACCACTAACTATACCCCTAATACTTTTCCTTTTTTATACCTTTATTTGTTTATTTTCATGTGATGCGGGGGGGGGGGGGGCGCTCACGCATGCTAGGCAAGCACTCTACCACTGAGCCCAACCCTACCACCAGAAAGGTACAAACCACCATTTTCTTTATTTAAAAAATATTTATTTATTTTCAGTTGTAGTTAGGAACAATACCTTTATTTTTTATATGTGGTGCTGAGGATCGAACCCAGGGCCTTGCATGTGCTAGGCGAGCGCTCTACCACTGAGCTACAACCCCAGCCCCAAACCACCATTTTCAAAGTGCCAATAAGCAAGCCCTGCATTGGCCAGACTAGTTTAAGCTCTAAGCCTCATTTAAATTCCAAATCCAAAACTTAGGTATTAAGGGTGAAAGGCTAGACAGGCCATTATCATCACAGCTGACACAACCGGAATAGAACCTGCAGATCACATAAATGTGCCTCAAGATGGCACTCTACTTTGGGAAACAGGACACCTCGTGGTGTCCAAACCTTTCTAAACATTTTTTATTTTGAGGTAGGATCTCATTAGGTTGCCTAGACTGTCTTCAAACTGCAGATCCTACTGCTTCAGCCTCCCAAGTGGCCAGGATGACAAGTGTGCCCAGTCATACCCGACTTTGAGACAAGACTCTTCCCCAGTGAGCAATGTCCCATCAGCCATCAAGGGAGCTTAGAGCCAAAAGGAAGCTTCCTCTGACAGCTCCTGACAGCTGCCCCAGGAGCAACCCTTGCAAGGCGGATGATGCACCCATCACTGCTCAATCCCATGACCATGACCCTCTGTAAATGCCAGCTTCCCTTTGTCAGCCCTTCTGTCAAGGATTGTTCCTACTCTTTTCCTCCAAGGAAAAGTAATTTAGATTTAGTGTGAAAAACAATTCCCCATCACCAGAAAGGTACCCACCACCATCTTCAAAGTGCCAATAAGCAAGCCCTGTGTTGCCCAGTTCTTGCATGGGGGGATGAGAAGTGCAAGGATGCAGAACCTTCCTGGAGACAGATCTGTAAAGACATGTTCCAGGGGAGATGTGCTGATCAAGCAGCCACAGGAGGCTCAGGTTTAGGCCTCATTAACTTAAAACCATGAGTATCCTACACACCTTGGAATGGGGCCAGAGAGTGCTGAGGTGAGGCCAGGCCAAGCAGGCAGACAGCAGGCCTCTTTGTGCCTCACTCCCCACAGACCAAGGGCAGGCCTGTGGTAGGCCATAGGTGAGAAGGCTAGTGACATCCACAGAAACCAAATCAAAGCAAATCCCACCTTACCAAAAAATACCAGTCTTTATTTAGCACAGTCTCCAAGCAAAACAATGAGGGGAGAGGCAGGTGTCCTCCTCCAAGCAACTCAATCTTTGCCAGGGCTGCCACTGCCAGGACAGAACTGGCCAGACTAGTTTAAGCTCTAAGCCTCATTTAAATTCCAAATCCAAAACTTAGGTATTAAGGGTGAAAGGCTAGACAGGCCATTATCATCACAGCTGACACAACCGGAATAGAACCTGCAGATCACATAAATGTGCCTCAAGATGGCACTCTACTTTGGGAAACAGGACACCTCGTGGTGTCCACAGAAAGAAGAATCAGGTCTCTGGCTTACTCTCAAAATATTAAAAAACAAACAAACAAACAAAAAAAACAAAACAACAGTGTTAGGGGGAGACTACAGCAAAACTATCATGTGCAGATATGGAGCCATTGCTAGCCAGTGGCTGGGCAGAGTACATCATGGGAATTTTTGTTACTATGTTGGTAATTTCTCTGTAAGCCTGAAGTGATATACAATTACAAGTTAGGAAAACTTTCATTACTGAGGAAATGATGTAATTTAAGTTTTTTCTGAAACAGTCTCATCACTCATGAAATCTGACAGACAGTAAGCACTCTACGCTACTTGCTGAGGGGAAGAAAATTCGCCTGTGTGTGAAAACCTTGTGTGTTTCTTTCCTTTACTCCTGCTTGGAAGGGGACAGCAGGTAAGGGGACACATTCCCCCAGTCAACAGGGGGAAGGTTCTAGAAGGTCCCAGGAAGAAGGCCGCATCTCCTCAGTTACAGGGGTCAGCTCTAGGAATCTGGCACAAAGTCCTAAACTCTGAACCTTGGTTTTTTTTTTTTTTCCCCCCTTTTTTTCAATCAATAAAATAAGAAAGCCCCTGGCAGCCAACCCACCAGGAGTGAGCAAGAAGCCAAGAGGAGTTCAAGGCAAAGACTCAGAAGGTTCTCTTAACCAGGATCAGCTCACTTAGGGGCCAAGACACTTCTTTGCATTAATCGGTAGCCCAGGTGCTTCTGTGCCCAGCTTGCTCACACTATGCCTCCCCCAGCACAGTGTGGCTAGAAGGTGTGAAATAAAGGATTAGCACAAAGCTCTGCTCCCAGGCTCTGTCTCTGCAGGGCTCATGGGTAGGGGTCATTACCCAACAATGGCACCTCTCATATGGCTTCTCATGTGGCCCAGAGCCAGGAGGACTGCCAGTTCCACTTGTCCAAACCAATGTATTCTGTGACATGCAAGCATCGTACCCAGGTTCAGATCCAGTCCAAAGCCCACCAGCTGGGCTGGGGATATAGCTCAGTTGGTAGAGTGCTTGCCTTGCATGCACAAGGCCCTGGGTTCCATCCCCAGCCCCATTTAAAAAAAAAAAAAAAAAAAAAAAAAGCCTAAGGTCCCAAATCCCACTGGCTCTGTGCATGCTCAACGTTGAGTGTTAGCCCAAGTCTGCAGATGGCTTCAATCTGGAAGGGGCTCTGCAGAAGTGGCCTGCCTGCTAAAACAAAAACCTGTCTGAGGAGGACTTCTCAGCTTCTGCTATGTGCTTTAGGGCAACCACAAGGTATTTATGCCAGAAAATAAATCTCAAAGGGCTTCCCCTGGTCCTGGATAACCACAGAGTGCTATGGCCTTCTGGCGGGCTTCAGGATCCAGCAAGCAGCCTCACAGGTAGCAGTCAGCAGGCAGATGACCTCAAGCAGGGCATTTGAGCCATCAACTGACTTGACTGGCCCAGTCTCCGTCACAGTCACTGGTTCTTCTTGGACTTAGTTCACAGGGCAAGAAGAAGAAGGCCAGGACCAATCTCGACTGTTTGTAATGAGGACTTTTTCTTCTCAAGAACAAACAAGCCAGGAGTGGTGGCACACACCTGTAAGTCCAGCCCCAGCGGCTGGGGAGGCTGAGGCAGGAGGATCGCAAGTTCAAAGCCAGCCTCAGCAATAGCGAGGCACTAAGCAACTCAATGAGACCCTGTCTCTAAATAAAATACAAAATAAGACTGGGGATGTGGGGCTGGGGATGTGGCTCAAGCGGTATAGCGCTCGCCTGGCATGCGTGAGGCCCGAGTTCGATCCTCAGCACCACATACCAACAAAGACGTTGTGTCCGCCGAGAACTAAAAAATAAATAATAAAAATTCTCTCTCTCTCTCTCTCTCTCTCTCCTCTCTCACTCTCTCTTAAAAAAAAAAAAAAAAAAAAGACTTGGGATGTGGCTCAGTGGTTGAGTGCCCCTGAGTTCAATCCCAGGTACCCCTCCCCACCAAAAAAAAAAAAAAAAAAAAACCATAAACAAACAGAGCCTATGTGTGGAATTTCTAGCTTCTTCAGATGAGGGCCTCCTAGGCCTAATCTCCAGGAGTTTTGTCTTCCCTTAAACCATGACCTCCACAATCACCTTGGGTCCTTATTCTCCTAAAGGGAAGGACGCAGACCCTGAAAAGGCATACATTCCTGCCCAACCTTGGGAAACCACAAGGGCCAGATGGGAACCCACATCACAGTCCCCATGTGAATTGTGAGCCTGTGGTCCATTCCCAGTTCAGCTCCTCCCCTTGACAGCAGGGAACGTGACACAGGAGAAGCCCCACAACTTCACAGGCAGTGACATGCTGCTCATGAACAGCCTCTACATGCCCTCATCCCCAGTTTATTGGTGACATCCACACCCTATCCCTCAAGATCATTTGTGTCCCACCTTCCCAGACATTCCAGGATCCTCCTGATCCAAACAAAGTCAATAAGCATGTTTGTTAAGGGCTGGGATGTGACTGTGATGGTGCTCAGAGGTAGTGATTGCCTAGCATGTCCAAGGCCCTGGGTTCATCCTTCGCACTGCCAAAAAAAAAAGACTAAAGCAAAGTACTTGTCAAGGAGGTGGCCTCCTGCCTAAAGCACCATTCACATCAATTATAGTGAATGACATGGTAAAGTGGCACAACTGCTTGTAGCACCTTCCAAAGGAACAGTTGTGCCACAGGACTGGGCCTGCCCGGGACAAAAGGTCTTACACACAGAGACAACAAAGTTGCAACATGGGAGAACAGTGGGGCCCAGCCCACATGCATTCTCTGTGCCACCAGGACAGTGGAAGGGCCTGGGACTCCCCATCTGGCCAGTCCATTCCCTGGGTGACCCTAAGCCAAATTCCCACACCTCATGAGCTTCAATCTCTCTGGCAAAAGGAAGGGTTAGCATCAAGACCACTGTGTTCCCAGGAGGTGTGGAGAGCACGGAGTTACTAGCCCTCGTCAGGGGTGACAGCGCTAGCTCTGCAGATGGCCTACTAAACCTCTGAAATCAAATGCAAGTTAAAAACACATTCCAAATTTGTGGCCAATTTTGCAGGACTTAGACCAGCCCAACACAGGAAATTAGTCCTAAATCCACACAGAACAAATGAAGGCACACACTGGAATCAGGCTACAAGGAGTAAGACTGTGCTTACTCTGGCAACACCCCCCACCCCCCAAAAAAAGCTAGAGCAATAGAGAAGGTCAGCAGAGTCGCTGCTTGCAGGGATGACTTCAAAATGCAGGAAGCATTAAGATAATCCCCAACTGTGGGCTCTCACTTTGAGCAATTCTGTCCCCAGGAGACACTGGGCCCTACATTGGGACATGTGTGGTTGTTCCAACAAGGAATGGGTGCCAGAGATGCTCCTCAGCACTCTGCAGTGCCCTGGACACCCCACAATACCCAGGGGGAAACCTTCCTCAGAGTAACTTCTAACATGTAAGAAAAGCCCCTAAAGGGCTGTCTGTGCTCCCCACACACTAGATTCTAAACATTCGAAGAACAGCCTCCTTTTCAAATCATGGCTTCCTCTGATTCAACCTGTCCTGCTCTTGCTCACAGGGAGCAAGCACTGGGTCCAGTTGGGAGCACAACTCTTGGGTGTCTACTTTCCAAAGCCATTCCAATAAATTATTTCAGAAGAACCCAAGCCCTTTGTGTGTGGACCACTCCACAGCAGCACTGCTTCTGCTGTGGTTAGAGTGCATCCCCCAAAGTCACTAAAATTAGACAGGTGATCCCTAGTGCAAGAGCTGAGAGGTGGGACCCTTCAGGATGGTTCTGCATCCCAGGACAGAGCCGTCCTGACTGGATTCCCAACCCTTAGCACAGGATTGAGTCTGACCTAAAGGATAAGTTCAGTCCCTCCCCTCTCTCCCATGTGCCTCTGTCACACATGATACCACATGAAGGCCCTCACTCATCATGGGCCCTTAATCTAAAACTTTCAGCCTCTAGAACTGGAAGAAATCAAACTTTGTTCTTTATCAACTGCCAAGTCTCAGAAACTCTGTCATAGCAGCACAAAACAGACTCAGAGACCCTCCTTAACACCCAGCTTCAGCAGCTGCCCATCCTCCCTGTCCAGCTGCAGCCTAGCAGGCCAGTGTACCCACACCAAATTCCAAGGTCTTTTACACTATCTGTGACTTTCCTTCCTCTGTGACTCTTTCTTCAAAGGTCTCCAGTGTCCCTTTCTTGTGATTCTGAGTAGTTCAGATAGTGACAAACACATGACATAAAATCTTCCACAACTTCCTTCCCTCCAGTTTCATGACAGTCTGTCACTTTGAAGGTTGGCAGGACTAAGTGGTCTGTGCACCTGAGGTGACAATTCAAAACCTTTTTGTCCACCTGCAATGTAGGCATGGGCCTCCCCAATACCTGGGAACAATGATCAGACACCAGTCACCCATCAGCCACTCATGATGAGACTCTAGAAAACAATGCTCCTTGTAATCCTGTGTTTCAGAATTTTAATGGGAGGGACCTAAACCAAGGCTAGGATGACTTCCCAGAGCCAGGCAGAGCAGGGCATCCTAGGCTCAGACCTTCCCACCCAGGCTTCTTAGCTTCACACTCCCCCACTTGGTGCTCAGGCCTCAGAAGCATGGCACTTCAGCACCTCTAGGAAGGGATGGGGAGTGGCCCACATGAAACTCCTCACTCCTTCCTGCTGCAGGAGCCAGTCCTTAGGCTGTGAGAATCAGGATGCAGACAACGCTAAGTAAACTCTGGGTGCCTCACTCTACTTCTACTGCACCAGGCTGCTCACAGACAAACTAACCTCTTCCTTCAAAGACTCAAACCCGTAATCCCAGGGAGGTCAAGGCAGGAGGATCTCAAGTTGGAAGGCAGCCAGGCAACTTAGCAAGGCCCTGTCTTGGGGAGACCCAGTCCGCGGATGTGGCTCACTGGCAGAACACCTCTGGGCTCAATCCACGAAAGTGGAACTGACAGAAGGATGATCCCTTGCCAGCCTTCCCAGACAGCGATCCCAGGTGTGAGCACACGAGGGGACGGGGTCCTGAGGCCAACCCCTGCCGAGGGGCACTGCCAAGTCTCAGGCCAGAAGCATGCATGTCAGAGCGACATGAGTGGCTCCTGTCCACCCCACCTCAGGGGCCTGGAGGCCACAGCAGGGGTGAGTTCTGAGGGAAGTGCATGTCACTGGACACTTCGGATACACCCTGCCACCTGCTTAAAAAGCCAGACCTGCTTCACCCTGAGCGTGGCACTGCCACCTTCGCCCCCAGTCGGCAGCAGGAGCCTCCCTAGGCCGCACACCGGGGTCGCTAAGCGCCGGGCGGACCCTGGCAACCGAGCCCTCCTGCAGAGCAGCAGAAATTCCCGGTTCTCGGCGACTTCCAAGTTCAGGGCTGCGACGCGGCTCCAAGGCCCGCGGAGCTGGGTGACACGCACACCCCTCCCAAGTCCCGACCACGCGTGGGGAGGGAACCAGGCCGAGGTCCCAAGTCCCCGAGGTCCCTCCGTACTCCGCGGGCTCCCGGCTGCCAGCCGCTGCGGGCCGCGGCCTCGGCGCGGCCATCCATCGGCAGCCTCGGGGCCGGCCGCGAGGAGCCTCCGCGGCGGCCCCCTCCCGGCTCCCGGCGGCACTGGCCACGCGACCAGGCCGAAGCCGGCGGGCGCCTCAGCAGGGCGGCCGCGGCGAGCCCAGGCGCTCCGCCCGAGGCCGGGGTCCGGCGCCTCACGCCGCCCCGGCCGAGCCCGCCCCGCGGCGCCCAGGCCTCCCCGCCATGTGCGCCGACCCCAGTTCCGGCGCGGGCCGGGGACACCCGAGCCCCTCAAGGCACCGCGTAGGGTCCCCCCGGCCGAAACGCCGACGAGGCGCGGCGGGCGCGCCCGGGACGTCCGCCCGTCCCCCGGGCCCCCTCGAGGCGCCCGCACGCCGGCTCCGCCCCGGCCTGCGGCCCCCGGCGCCGGGCAGCCCGCGCCCGCGTCCGCCCCCCGGCCGGCGTGACCTTGACGGGCCGGCCCCCCGCCCGGCCCGCCCCGGGGGCGGCGTCTCGGGGCCGGCGGCGGGGCGGGGGCGCGGGCCCGGGGCGGCGGCGCAGGCTGGCCCGCCCGTCCTCACCCGATCTCGTCGGCTCCCGAGTTGTTCATGGCGGCGGCGGCGCTCGGCGTCCCCGGGCCTCCTGGCTCGCTCCCGCCTCCGGAAGGTCACCCGCTCCGTCGCCCTCCCCACAGCCGCGGCCCGGATCTGCGCAACGGCGGCGGCGGCGGCGGCGGCGGCGGCTACTGCCTCCTCCCCTCAGCGCCAACGGTCACCGCGCGTCCCCGCGCCGCCGCGCCGCCGCCCTGCGCACGCCCGGGCGCGCTCCCGCACGGGGCCTCCGAGGGCGGGGCCAGGGGTGCGCCGCGCGTGCGTGCGGGCCGCACGAGGGCCTGCGCCGGCGCAGTCTTAGTCGACGCTCGTCACACTTCCTCTTCTGCGGCTCCTGGGTAGCCGCGGAGCACGCTGGGAAAGAGAGTCCTCGCGTTGGCCCCGCCTCCAGGAGAGGGCGCGCAGGCCGAGCCACGTGCGTACGTGCGCGTGTGCGGCGGCGCGCGCAGGCGCAGTTGCAGCTTCCTCTAAGTCGGCTGGCGATTCCCGTGCGCGCGTGTTGACCGCTGTGGATAAAGCCCCGACTCGCGGTCCTTTGGCGGTACACGGCTCTCTCGTCCTGGGCCATGGATCCTCTTCATGTCCCTGTTTCGCAGAAGAGGGTACTGAGTGGCACAGAGGCTGAGTCACTTGCCCAAGATCACTTATGGGTCTGATTGGGATTAAAGCAAAAGCCAATTCGACAATTGTGAAAAAATAGTATCCACCCCGCGAGATAGTACTTTAGTTCTGTGGATTGTCTACTAATGATTCTTCGAAACAGGGCGATTTTGTCCCCCTGGGGGACACTTGGCAGTGAATGAAGATTCAGTTTCTTTGTCACAAGTTGCAGGGAGTACTACAAACCTCAAGAGGGTGAAGACCAGAGGTGCTGCTCCACACCCTACAACGCACAGGATCGCGCCACCACAGAGAACGACACCCCCCCACCTTGTCAACAGGAGGTGGAGAAACACCAGTCTACACGGATAGATGGATAGTCCATCTGTATTGATTTGTCACATGGTACTATGTGCTGCTGCCTTGTGATTTTCCCCATAGCTTTTATCCCCATTGATAACCTGGGTTCCATCGCCAGTATAGGGGGTGTGGGACACCTCCTGTAGCCCCCCTTACTGCTAGCAAAACATGTTGCTCTCAGCACGCTCTGGAGGAAGTGACTATCATTGGTTCTCAGCCACCGGGAAACAGACCCAGCAGAAGGGACAAGCAGTCCCAGGTGGCTGGGACTATAACCTCTCAAGGGTTATACTGCACTGTAACATTTTGGAAGTTAAAATTAGTTAACAGGTTTTTTGTTTGTTTGGTACCAGGGATTGAACTCAGGGGCACTCAACCACTGAGCCACATCCCAGCCCTATTTTTATTTTGTACGTTATTTAGAGACCCTCTCACCTCGCTTTTGCTGAGGCTGGCTTTGAACTCACTCTTCTTCTGTCTCAGCCTCCCGAGGCGCTGGGATGACAGGCGCGCACCATCGCGCAGTTTTGAAAGTGATCAGACTCTCATTGAGGGTGTGAGGTAGGTGTAGGGAAGGCTAGTTCCTGGGATTGGGCTGGGCTGGGGATGGCTGCCAGGGGGAGCAGGAACTGATGGCAGGCTGGCTTGGCCTTCCAAACTGCAGAGGCTGGACAGCTCTACATCAGGGAATCTGCTCCTCAGACGCTAGCTAAGTGTGTAGACAGAGATGGCCCAGGATGCCCACAGTCCACATGTCCATCCCTCAGTGACAGGGGCAAGCAGATACAGTGCACAGGATGTGGTTGAAAGGAGGAAGCCAGGCACAAACTGCTTAAAATAGTATATTTTAAAATATACAGACACCTATGAGGGATGAATAACAGCCATGTATTTGCCACTGAAATGAAAACATTAGGTTTTTGCCACGTTTACTTCAAGATTTTTTTTTTTTTTTTAAATGAAGCAGAGAGCTGGGAAGTGGCCCAAGGGCAGCTCTGCTTTGCTGAATGAGGCCTGGTTCAATCTCCTGGGTGCAGAAGAAAAAACTAGTAGAAGAGCCTGTTCCCTCCTCCCCAGGCATTTCCTCCCTCCCACCCCAGGGCAGATACAGCAACAAAATAGGTGTTTTGACACTTCTCTGAATTTACTTTCAATGTGAGAATGGGCATGCCAAAATATACACTTCTCCCTCTCCCCTGCCTTTTGTGTTACTGGGGATTGACACCAGGGATTCCACCACTGAGCTGCATACTCAGCCCTTTTTATTTTGGGACAGTTTCACTAAGTTGCTGAGGCTGGCTTTGAACTTGTGATTCACCTGCCTCAGCCTTCCAAGTGGCTGGGATGACAGGCATGTGCCACCACACCCAGCTTGGCCCCTGGCACCCACATGCTACTTGCTGTCTCTGGATCTTATGACTACAGATTTCCTGTGAGTCCTGCAGTGTGTAGTCTTTTGTGTCTGGCTCTCACTAAGCACAAGGTCCTCATTGTCCATCCACATTGTAGCAAGTGTCCTTTTCATGGCTGAATAATATTCAGACACACTGTGTATATCCATTCATTGGTTGATGGACGTTTGGGTTGTTTCCACCAGAAGAAAAAAACAGTAAAAGAGCCTGTTCCCTCCACCCCAGGCATTTCCAGGCATTGTGAAGAGTGTTGCCCTGAGCATTTCCAGCCATCAACTATAGCTAACGCCTGTCTGACCTCTTTATTACATATGATAGCATTATATATAGTGTTAAGTACTATCATACTATTATATATGATTATAATTATATAATCTACACTACATACACAGAAAGGCAAAGCAACGTGAATGTTGCCTGATAAAACAGCTATCTGGGTGTGGGACAGGGACCCTGGGGACTTTGTTCTTCACTGTACGGTGGCAACCCCAGCTGTGGTGTTGGCTCATTGTTAATCGTCCAGCCCAGTAGATGATGAACTCCCAGGGAGGTGGTGTGGGCCTGCCCTGCTCATGGCTCATGGCTGGGACCCTGGGTGCAGCTCAGAGCCTGCACAGCAGGGTGCTTGCCGTGGTAGACAGCACTGCAGACCTCTGCAGAAACAGCAGTGGGGGTGACTGGGGTGGGACCCAGGGCCTTGTGCATCCTAGGCAAGGGCTCCACCCTGAGCCACACCCAGCTCAGATAGCAAATACTACACTGTGAACTTTTGAGTAGAAAAGCACCCACAAGATGTGTAGGTGATGGTTGTGGCTGTGTGCCAATAAAATTTTACTTAAAAGCACAGGAAGTTTTAAAAAAAATCACGTAACTTCTGCCCATGAGGAAATATTCTACTTTTCATTTTGTAGTGCTCACTGTGGCAAAATACTGAAATTGGAACAATGGAGATTTTTTTCTATCATATAAAAACATCAACATGGTTCTTAGCACCTCAGGAAACAAGCAGCAGGGTCTGACCTCTGGGCTGTCGCTGGTAGACTCCTTCTTCACCATGTCTCATTATTCTGGTTGAATATGTTACCTATCAGAAAATAAGTATTTTTCCTTTGTTTTGTTCTTTTAAAATTATGGCTGTACAGCTGGGATGTGGCTTAGTTGATAAAAGTATGGTTCCAGAATCACATATACACCTGTTCCCATCTTCTGTGACACCAATTTACTGTGTATACTTGGGAAGGAACTGGCCAGGAAGGTACAGTGTGCACACCTGTCATCCCAGCAACTCAGGAGGATGAGGCAGGAGGATCACAAATTGGAGGCCAGACTTTGCAACTTAACAAAACACTGTCCTAAAATAAAGATGGGAGGGGTGCAGCTCAGTGCATGAGAGCTACTGGAAGCCACTGCCATCTCTGAGTCTGGGTTTATAGGCTGTAGAGCTTGGACAAAGGCACAAACCAGGCCTCTTCGAGCAGACAGTTAGAAAAGGCGGGAGTGGTCACAGTACAGGAAAAGGCTGAAGCTTGAACTTGGCCAAGTCGCCAGCAGAATGTGCCTGCTCTTGCTGCTGCTGGACATGGAGCCCAGGTGGCCTCTTGGGCTACCACTGAAAGGTGTCCCCTCACACACCTGCCATCTCTTTTTTTTTTTTTTAAGAGAAAAATTTTTTAGAGGGAGAATTTTTTAATATTTATTTTTCAGTTTTCAGTGGACACCACATCTTTATTTTATTATCATTTTTTAATGTGGTGCTGAGGATCGAACCCAGCGCCCCCCCCCCCCCCGGCCCCCACATGCCAGGCAAGCGCATTACCGCCTGAGCCACATCCCCAGCCTCACCCCCGCCATCTTAATGGAAGCCTCTTGTCCTCTGCGGGCTCTGATGAGACAAGTTGCCATGCTGGCAAGACCCTGTACAAGAGCCCAAAAGAAACTGCATTGTGCCAGTGGCCATGGGTGAGCTTGGCAGCAGATCCAGCCCCAGGTGGGGCTTCACGTGGGGACCAGCACTGACTATACTAGTTGCAGCCTTGGGAGGGATGGTGGGCCGAGGACGTACTCAGTTGCATTGCTGACCACAGATACTGGCCTGTTTGCTGCTGTTCAGGAGGTCTAGCAACAGCTGATGAATGGTGAGTCTCCTCCTTCCTGTGCATTCCAGGGCTTCCCTTGGGTTGGGCGACACTAGTGAGTATCATCTGTTTGTGCAGGACATACACAGGGGAGCAGGCTCCACCATGCCCTGTACTCATCCCAGGGCCACTGCAACACCAGCCAAGGTGCCCATCATAGGCTGGCAGCCAGGAGTGAGAGCCCAGACAGGATGAAGGACGGGAGAACAGCACAGGGAAATGCAGCTTGGGCCCTGTGCCCTGCCTCCTGGGGGTCCTGCCCTGCCCTCATGGTCAGACCTCATTCTACCTAACCCATACTAGGTATTCATGAAGCTTTCTGTGTGCCGGGCCTGTCAGATAGCCTTTCAAATGTGCAAAGGGAAGAGTATGTGCAGAGGTCAGGCAGAGGGACAGAGTGCTCCTGAGGCTGCTGAGGAGGAGGCCTAGGGCCCAGGCAGGCCTGTAGCAGAGAGGCACCCTGGAAAGTGCAGGGCAGAGGCCTGGCATGCAGCCATTGCAGAGGCTAGCTCTGCAGCACCGAGCCCTCCACCTCTCCTTGCCTCAGTTTCCTTGTGTGTTACTGTTACTCGGGAATGAAACAGCCCCGCCTGTGGACTGGGCAAAGCACTGAGCACCCACAGAATGCTCGGACCCCTGAGGTGGTCTGGATGGGAAACAGGAAATCATGTATCAGAGCCAGGAAGCCAACCCGGCCTGGTGTGGAGTCCAGGGAAGCAGGCAGAGGTCGAGCTGACCCTAAGGGGCTGCCCTGGACTAGGGCAAGGTCTCAGCCTCCCTAGCTGCAAGATGCCTACCAGGAGGGCTGGGGATGTGGCTCAAGCGGTAACGCGCTCCCCTGGCATGCGTGCGGCCCAGGTTCGATCCTCATGTTGGGTCCACCGAGAATATTAAAAATAAATAAATAAATAAATAAATAAAATTCTCTCTTTCTCTTCTCTCTCTCTCTCTCTCAAAAAAAGATGCCTGCCTGACTGCGCAGTGTGAGGGACAGAACAGAGCTGGGATTGGGTGATGTTGTCCCGAATTAGAGGTCTTTGGGTGACCCCAGCACCCCGAGGTGTGACCTAAGCTCATCAGAGGGGAGAGGGAGCCCGGCATAGTGGCAGTGGTGGCTGTGATCCTGAGCGACCCGCCTCCACCCTCCTGGCTTCCCCGTCTATAACACGGGGATACCCTGCAGAAACCCCTGAAGCACGTTCTGAAGACTCAGTAATGTTAAATACTCCAGGCATTTTCCAATAGCACCCAGAAATTCCAGAAACTTGGAAATCCCCACGGCCCTGAGAAGCGAACTGGTCCTTGTGCGCGGCGGTAGAGGGGAAAACTGAAGCAAGGTGGGGACCGGAGTAGGGCTGGCTTCCCGGGGCGCGGGGCCGCCGGGGCGGGCGCCGTCCCGCGGAGGCCCAGGGGGAGGCGCGCGCGGCGGCGTTCTCGGCCCGGCCCCGCCCCGCAGGCCCCGCCCGCCCGGCGGGCGCGCCCTGGCCCTGGAGGCCCTGCCGCCTGCGGTCCCGCCGCCCGCCTCGCACTGAGCCGAGTCCGCACGGCTGCAGCATGAGCCGCCCCGCAGACAGCCCGATTTTTACGCCCGGAGAAGACTGCGGCGCTGCGTGGCGCGCGGCGCCGGCGGCCTACGACCCGGCGGACACGCACCTGCGCATCCTGGGCAAGCCGGTGATGGAGCGCTGGGAGACCCCGTACATGCACGCGCTGGCGGCCGCCGCCACCTCCAGAGGTAGCCCCCGCCCGGGCGCCGGCGGGGAAACCGAGGCCCGGGCGTGCCAGCCCAGGGTCGGGTTGCCCGTGGCGCACTAGCCCCCTGCGCGCCTCGGCTTCCTCGTGGTGGACTGGGGCTGCTTGCTAGTGGGACGACCGAGTCAGGCAGGGGGGATGTTGCGGGAACGAGGCCAGTACCCAGTAGGCGCCCGCTAAGTAGCAGGAATTTCCCCTCCACAAGAAAAGAGGTCCCTGCTCCCTGGGGCAGGTCAGGGGATGGGTCCTCGGACCGCTACCCTGGGTGGAGCTTGTCTGTGATAGGAGCTGTGGGACGCGGAGCAGGTGCCTTCTCAGGACGGGGGAAGCCTCGCGCTTGGCAATGGCTAAAAATAGCTCCGGAAAGCTGAGTTTAGGAGACAGCTGTCCCTTGTGGCCCTGCACTGCCTGGTGGAAGGCCGTGTGCCCCAGACTCCCAAGACCCAAATGGAGCCCTTCAGAGGTCCAACGTGGCCTTTGGGTGCTGAGCCTCAAGGCTCCCACCTGGCCAATGAGCACATCCAGTGTCTCTGTGCAGAGCAGTGGAGAGGGGCTTTGACACGCGGTCCAGAAGGACTGTACCCTCTCCTCCCAGAGCATTCCAAGTCCTAGGCCTCAACCCAGCTTTGCCCTTGCAAACTTCGTGGTGCAGAGGGAGGGAAGGGGACAGGAAAGTAACCAGTTAGAGAGATAAGGGCCACCAGTACAAACAGCATGGGCCTGGTCTCAAAGTCCAAGGCTCTAACCTCCCCCCCAGGGGCTCTGGCCAAAAGCTTCTGTCCAAGGCCTCTCCGGCCAGCCACCCTTTCTGGACACTGGCCAGGGCCCACGCTATGGCCTCTCTGGACTGCTGTGTTCTGTCCACCCACAGCACCCCTCCCCTGTCCTTGTGGCAAATGTGATTCTCAGCCAGTGCTTGCCCTGCACCCCCTCCTCCAGGCAGCTCCCCGGAGGAACCACACGTGATGCCTGGTGTCTTTTGTCTGTCCAGGAGGCCGGGTCCTGGAGGTGGGCTTCGGCATGGCCATCGCGGCCTCAAAGGTGCAGGAGGCTCCCATCGATGAGCACTGGATCATCGAGTGCAATGATGGCGTCTTCCAGCGACTCCAGGACTGGGCCCCGCGGCAGCCACACAAGGTGCCCCTCTGCCTGCAGCCCTGGCAGCCCACTTGTGATCACTGGCGCTCCCTAGAGGAGGCTGGGGGCCTGGGGCGGCCAATGGGGAGATGGCGGTCTCCCTTGGGAGTCCCTCCCTTTCAGCAGGAAGGGAGATTTGGGGGACCCCTTCCCTGTCTTCATTTTCCTCCCCTCTCCCAAGGTTGTCCCCTTGAAAGGCCTGTGGGAAGAGGTGGCGCCCACACTGCCAGACAGTCACTTTGACGGTGAGGGTGCCCCGGGAGCTAGGTAGGGGGGTGTCATGGGGGTGTGCTGAGCTCCTGCTCCTCTCTGGTGGCTCCTGCCCGGGAGGAGCAGGAGGGGTCTTCTAAGTACACCATGTGTGGCACGCACCTGGGGACAGCCTGGGTGGGCAAGGACATGAGCCTACTGGAGAGCCTGGTGTGTGCAGAGGTGGTGTCCAGTGGACACGATGCCCACCTGCAGCCCAGCCCTGACAGCCCTGTTGCCACGCAGGGATCCTGTATGACACGTACCCGCTGTCAGAAGAGACTTGGCACACGCACCAGTTCACCTTCATCAGGGTAGGAGGCGGCGGCCTGGGTACTCTGCGGGCTGGGCAGGGCGCCTGGCTTTCCTCCCATTCCTGACTGCTGGGGTGCAGCAGGCCTGCGGGGAGCCCCTGTCCAAACCCACCTCCTCCCCAGGACCACGCCTTTCGCCTGCTGAAGCCTGGAGGGGTGCTCACCTACTGCAACCTCACCTCCTGGGGGGAGCTGATGAAGGCCCAGTACTCAGACATCTCCACCATGTTCCAGGTGGGGCCCCGGGAGGGCATGGGTAGTGACTCTCCCAGGCAGAGGCCCTGGGGACCTCTGGGAGGGCTCCCCTCCTGCAGGCCTCGGGGCTGAGGTCCTGGATGGGCTAGACTGTACTGGCTGTCCATCCAGACCCCTCACTGGGTCAGCCGTCTGCCATGGCTCCCCAGTGCCCTGAGGATACAGCCCGGCCCTCTGTCCCCCTGTGGCCTGTCCAGCTGTTCCTATCAGAGCCTCTGCCCACCACAGGGCCAAAAGGCAGGTCTCCTCATGAGACGTGTGTCCACAGCCCACACGTCCGTCCTTCTGTTCTGGGGTGCACTCCTGAGGACACGGAGAACCACCCCAGGCGGGGCCACCGAGGGCCTTAGTGCCTTGCTGGCCCTGGGATGCTGGCTGGGGGATTGCTGGGAGGACACCCAGGGCATGTGGACAGCTGCACTCCACCCACCTGGGCACACACCTGGGGCCTGAGGGGCAGGGCTATGACCAACCCCCCCCCCCCCAGGAGACACAGGTGCCTGCGCTGCAGGAGGCAGGCTTCCACAGGGAGGACATCCGCACGGAGGTGATGGCTCTGGTCCCGCCAGCCGACTGCCGCTACTACACCTTCCCGCAGATGATCATACCCCTGGTCACCAAGCACTGAGCCACCCGCCTCCAGATCTGCACACACTCAGTGCCTTTGTGGGCCACGGCCCACCTACTACGCCTCTGTGCCCCACCTGGTGCCTCTGCTGGGCCTGATCCAGCAGTGGTCACAGCTTTTCTGACCACTGCCAGGTAACCTGCTGGGCTGAGAGTGAAATAAAGGCGGCCACTGGGCATGTGTGCAGTGGTGTGTGCAGCCCAGCTTCCCAGCAGCCCCAGGTCAGAAGCCTGCCCATGGTGGCTGTCCCCTGTCCATGCCTGATGCCTGTAGCAGCTGCTGCCAACCAAGGTGGCAGGAGGCGAGACCACTACTCTGATGGCAGCAGAAGGTCTTAAGGGGCTAGTTAGGGCCTCATAGGGTGGGGGGATGGCCCCTGCCCTGCCCACCCCAGTGAGCAGTGTCATCCTGAGTACTGCTCCACCACTGCTGAGCTCCCGTTGTCAGGGGTCTTGACCAGGACCCCACCGCCCAGGGAACAGACTGGCTCAGCTTGTTCTGGGCCCAACTGGTCACCCCAGCTGTTGGCCTTACCCACGCAGCTCTTGGGCCTGTCCATTCACATGCAGGCCCTCAGTGCTGCTGTGCCCTCTGCAGGGACACTCCTGCCAGCTCCCTCCACACGCTGAGCATAAAGGCCAGGCCGAGGGCTCAGTGCAGGACACTCCCTTTGACTGGAACAGCTGCCACTTTAGCATGGTCTTGTCCCAAAAGCTGTTCTTGGGCTGGGCACATGGCCAACACTGCAATCCCAGTGACAGGCTGTGAAGCAGGAGGACCGCAGGGTCAAAGTCAGCGTCTGCAATTTAGGGACCAATTTAGCAAGACCCTGTCTCAAAATAAAAGGGGTGGGGATGTGGCTCAGAGGTAAAGCACACTTGGGTTCAGTCCCCAGTACCAAAAAAAGCCGTCCTTTGACTGGGCCAGGCATCCACTCTCTCCACCCTAGTGATCTGGGTCCGCCATCCTATCCCTGATTGGTGGGAACTGCCTGTCCCCAAACCATCCCTGGCCCGTGGTGGCCCTCGCTATGGACTTGCAGAGCTGGGGTCGGCAGAACATGGGACATCCAAACATGGTTGAGCACACACACCTCTGAGGAAGGCAGCCTCTGGTGAAGGCCTTCCTGAGGCCACCTGGCTGGAGACTGCGCACCCAGGGATGGTCCCCAAAGGGGACGCCTGTGCCTGGTGTCTCCAGGGTAAGGGTCAGCTGGTGGGGATGTGGCTCTTTCTCTTCAGCCTCTCAGTGTCCTTACAGGTCCAACTACTCAGACATGGGCTCAGGAGACAGTGGCCGCTTGAGCCACCCAAAAGGCCAGCAGCTGTTTAAACCAAGGGGTCCTGAGAGGGAGAGGGTCACGGGCCATCTGGGTGATGGGCCAGGCAGTTCACATCCTGGCACCTTCACCCACAGAGTAGTAAGAGACCCTGCCTGGCAGAGGCCCTACTGAGCAGGCACAGGATACCAGGCTCACCCACTCCTCAGCTCTGTCCCACACTGTCCATCTGTCTGGGGGCTGCTATCCCTCACCCCAGTGCGCCTCGCACCCCACACTCCACACAGCACGAGGACTGAAGTTTATTCCGTCTTGGGGGCAGGGTGCACAGGGCTCCAGTGGCTGCAGAGGCGCTACCTGCGGTACCAGATCTTGAGTCTCTTCTCCCGTTTGATCTTCCTCTGAAGCTGCAGGATGCCGTACAGCAGGGCCTCCGCTGTGGGCGGGCAGCCTGTGGGGGACATGAGCTCAGCTCCCTCCTGTGGGTGACCTCTGGCCAGAGCAGTAAGGCCACTCTAGCCTGCCCTTCCCTCTGCAGTCCAGCCCCACAAAGGTCTACCAAAAGCACCCTGCTGGCCCAGGCAGGTGGGCAGGACAGGTAGAAGCCCTGTGCAGAGTGGGCCAGGCTGACTCATCTTCCCCTCCTGCTACTCCTTCCTGGACTCTGCAGGCCTGAGACAGGACCCGGGCAGTGCCTGCACTGCCTGGTCTGGCCCTCGGGCACTCCCAAGAGGGGAGAAGCCACTGCCCTCTGGGTACGGGGGCCCACATTCACAGGCATGGGACCTGGGGCCAGGGAGCCCAGGGCAGACAGCTTGAGCCAAGAAGAACAGGGAGGTAGTCCCCTGGCACCAGCTTCCAGCACTCCTGACCAGGGACATCCCTTGCTCGCTGGAGGCCCAGGCTACAGCGTGAGACAGCCTAGAGCTGGGCATGGTTGTTCCCCATGTCCAGAGGGAGCTTTGCTTCCAGACCTTGATGACTACTGGTGGTAATCAGAACAAATGCCCAGGAAGCCACCCCACAGTGCCCATCTGCCACTCACTGGGACTGCCCAAGGAAGGGGACACCGTGGGCCTGCATGTGAACAGGACGTCCAGGTTGGCATGCGGTCAGCCAGCCAGCGCTCAGCAGGCCCTGAGCCCTCATGGGACACACACACCAAGGAAGCCCTGGCTGTCGCTCCTGGCCCGGCGCTTTCTGGTTCCTGTGGTGCTGGGACAGAACTCCGGCCTCACGAGTGCCAAACAGGCGCAGCACCACTGGGCCACACCAGCCTGCCCTGCACTCTATCTGCTAAGTATGGCCACCTGGCCACCCCTGGATCTGAGGGGGTCTTACGGGCCTTCCTGTGAGGACCAGGAGTGTTCCTTGGCCTCCAGGAACATCTTCCCATTTCTGTAACTATACATGGCTCCATGTGGTCCCAGCATGGGCCAGTCCAGTGTCTGGACCTTCCCTGCCGGAGTCCCTTCGCTGACCAGGGGCTGGGCTACTTTGGACCAGTCTGTCTCTGGAGCATGTCCTCACCTGGCACATAAATGTCCACGGGCACGATGCGGTCACAGCCTCTCACCACGGAGTAGGAGTAGTGGTAGTAGCCGCCTCCGTTGGCGCAGCTGGGAGAGGGGCAACTCTGCACAGGGCTGCGGGCAGCACCCATCTCCTCCCACCTCCCCCCACCAGCTGACGGCAGCCTCCAGGGCCCCTCTGCAGCACAGGGGCAGGTGTGCAACAGCCCAGGTCTGCTGATGGCCAATTCCCAAGGGCGGCCAGCATGGGGTCAGAAGACTGGCAGGAAGCCCCCGGAGAAGCACAGGTCGCCAAGGCTGTGCCAAAACACGCAACCTGCTGCCTCCACCCCAGGGCAAGCCAGGACTGCCCTGACTCGGGGCCACTGGCCCCAGGGCTGTGGGAACAGGAACAGCCATGCCCCGCGACGGTGACTGGCTAAGTGAGCTCTGGGGTGTATCTCAACTGCTCCAAATGAGGTTACTGGGCTGTCCACATGCTGGGGCGTCCTTGGCCACCAGCAGGAGCGAGCCGACACAGCTGCAGTGTGGACAGACCTGAGCGCCTGATGCTTAATGAGATCAAGACACACAACGCCACAGCATATGACCAGTGACAGGAGAGTCCAGGACAGGGGAATCCAGAGACGGGATGTGGACTCGTGGGTGCAGGGCTGGGGGGACGGGGGCTACTCATGGTGATGGGGTCTCCTTTTGGGGTGACAGGATGTTCTAGAACTACAGATTCTCATGCCTCTGTGTAACTACAAGCTACTGAGCTGCCCACTTTAAATGGTCAACTTCATGGTATGCAAATTCTATCTGGAAAAAACTAAAAGTGACTAGACAGCCCTGGTAGGGAGGACCGAGGGCGATGCCCAGGAATGTGAGTGCCAGGCTACTGACCCACTGCTCCCAAGTTCAAGAAGCGGAGTGCTAGGGGGGTGCTTGCTGCAGGCTGGGCCGCTGGGGAGGTGTGGCCTGCCTATGCTCCCCCGCCCCCAGAAATGAGACCAGGGGGCAGGGAGGGGGCTGCAGCCGTCGGCACTCACCTCCCCATGGACACCACGTAGCGGGGCTCTGGCATCTGGTCATACACCTGAAAGAGACGTAGGTCTGCCGTCTCTGTGGCCCCTGGCAGGCCCCTGGCTGGCTGGGCAGGGGACAAGGCATACCTTGCGGAGTGCTGGGGCCATCTTGTTGGTGAGCGTGCCAGCCACGATCATCACGTCGGCCTGGCGGGGGCTGGCGCGGAAGACAACACCAAAGCGGTCCATGTCGTAGCGGGGTGCAGCCATGTGCATCATCTCCACTGCACAGCAGGCTAGGCCGAAGGTCATGGGCCACAGCGAGCTCTGGCGGGCGGGGGGCAGGGTCACACACAGCCCACCGTGAAGTCCACAGGGGAAATGTCTAGGTTGCTAGCCCCACTTGAGAGACTACCCTGGTTCCCATCCCAAGAGCAGTGGCCAGGAGGGAGGGCTGCCCCTCACACCAAGCGAGCTCCAGGCCGGGGCCCTCTCAGAGCGCACTTGCTGCCAGACACACCAGAGGAACTGCCCATGGGTCAGCCCATCCGGCCCAGCACATCCTGCAGGCACCAGTGAGAACACAGGTCTGAATCTCCAGGCCTGCTCAAGTTCTGAGCCTGTCCCACACATCCCCAGGATCTGCAACCCAGCAGCTCCTGCACAGCCTGGCTGACCCCCCAGGAGCCATCCTTGAGCCCTTGGCCTGGCCACTTCCTCAAACTGTTGGCTTTGTTCCTCTGTGGCTCTTGCTGGCCCCCCACCTGGGTAGGAGACCTCAAAGTGTCCCCCATGCCCAGCAGATGTGTTAACAAAGGTGGCCAGGTCCAAACTACAGAGCACAGATGGCCATGTCCACCTGGCTGGCCTCTGTGGCTGGACAGATCCTGAGCCCCCGGATTTCTGTGATAATGCGAGACCCTGCAGAGGGCACCTGCATCTTGGAAGCTGAAGCTCTGGCAGGATGCTCACAGGCACACGCCAGTGGGCGACAGTCACCGTGGGGTGGGTCAGGGCTGATCTGGACATTGAGTAGACTTCCTGGTCCTGACCTGCACACAGCAGGGGGAAAGGACCTACTGCTCTCAGTATGTGTGCCTTTTCTCATTTGCAAATGGGATGTAGCCCAGCTGGTCCAGTGCTGCCCTGCAGGCACCAGGCCGGTTCAGCCCCCAGCACCACCCACACAAGAGACCCCAGGAAGACGGAGGCCCAGGGAACTGTGAAGGGCGGGTGGAAGTGAGGAGGGTGGGTCCAAGGACAGCTGGGACACAGGCGTGCACTGTGTCCACCGTGTGCAGCTCTGTGTGAGTGTGCAGCTGAGGGGGGTTTGGAGTGCAATGGGGACTCACTCGGCGGGCCCAGTTGATGAGGTCGTCCAGCTTGGTCACCACAAACTCGCCGCGGCTCCTGGGAAGCTCGGTGGGTTGAGGAACCATGGCTCTGGCCTTGGACACAGCAGGCTGGGTGCTGAGCACAGGACACACTGGCATGAGAAGGCATCAGCCTGGCAGAGCCCCCGGGAGGCAGGTGTGGCCACCCTGCACCCCTGCCTGGAGGACCTGGCCCAGAGCAGTCTCTCGGAGGGAAGGACAAAGACAGTCACAGGCACAGTCCTGGGATCACACTGGTTGAAGCCTGAGGCCACAGAATCTAATAAGCAGAGGAACACAAGAAGGCCACCTCGGAGGGCAGTGGGGACATGGAGGTGGGGCTGGGACCCACAGGGAGGCCCAGCAGACACCACCAGTCAGCAGCAGTGCAGGCAGCGGGGGGCAGGCAGGACAAGGAATGGGGGGTATATGACCTCCTCCAGAAGCCAGCCTCACCTGCTGGGGCCCTCTCTGGCCAGGCTCCGATGGACGCCTCGTGCCTGCATGGCTGAACCCACATTGGAGCTGCCCAGGAGAGGAGCGAGGTTCAGTGATCACCTGAGGCCCTACTGGGTGAACCCAGGACCCTGGGCAAGAGCCCACTTCCTGTCCCTGTGGACCTGCCCTTCCCTCCCCACAGGGACCTCCTGCTCTTCTACCCAGTGGCTTCCCACCCTCTCGCTCAGAGCCCTGACAGAGCCTCTGGGGTCCTGTGGCCATCACCCAGCAGCCTGACGATGACCCAGACTTTTGGAGTGCTTCTTCAGGGATGCACCCAGCTGGTCAACAGGCCCAAATGTTGAAGCAAGGACAGTACTGTGTCATCTGCAGAAGGACACTCTGAGGACAGGTCCTGTGTCCCTGACCAAGGGATGGACAGCCCCTGGCCCTGCCTGAGTTGCCACAGAACACCTGCGGCAGGCAGCAAGGAGTGCTGAGGTGCCGTCCCAGGCAGACGAGGGTAAGGGAAGCTCTGGTCCACACAGGGCCCCACACTCCACATGCCCAGGACAGGAAGCAGGTCCTGTCCTGCCCCGACCTGGTGGGTGACCTTCACCAAGGGGCTCCCTTGTTGATGCTGAAGGCCCCTTCCCACTCTGAGGCCCTGCAACAACTCTGTCCAGTCAGTCAGGGTGGTCAGGCACTCACCGCAGGCCGAGCATCCGGACACAGAGCAGGCTGAGAGCTGTGGAGAGAGCCACGGGTCACAGACAGTGAGTACCCAGGGCCACTAGCTCAGGTGCCAGGGGCTCAGTAACAGGGTCCAGCCTCAGGCGTCTCCCCCAGGCATTCCCCCACCGCCTCTGCTGTCCTAAATGCCACTCCACAAACGTTGGTGGGGAGGGTCGCTCAACACACAGGCAGCTTCATCCCTTCTGAAGACCCCACCGCCCCAGCAGGAAGCCTGGACTCCACACCAAGGCCACCTCCCTGTGACCCGCCTCCTCCCTGCCAACCCCTGCCTCGTCCTCTGCACTCGCCACTCCCTTGGCCGGGACACCCAGCCCCACACTTGCACAGAGCTGGCCCCTTCTCATGGTGCAGGTCTGAGCTGATACCATCAGGGCATCAGGTCTACAATAGCCCCAGGCCCTCTGGACCCTGGAACCCATCCCATCTCTGCCCAGTACTCACGTAGGGTCTGCCTCCCTTGAGACACGGGGACCTCCCTGGATTCCCTAGCACCTAACCTGGCCTTGGCTATGTTGGCATACCCATACAGGTGGTGCTCAGCAAGTGTGTCTGAGGCCCCAGGCCCTGGCTTTGCTGAGGGCTTCTGATGCTGCCGACCTCCACCCAACCTACAGAAACCCACCACCTTTCAGAAACCTGTAGTCCAGCAGGCAGCAGAGGCACCACCCACATCAACCCACGCAGCCAAGAAGCCCACACACAGAACAGAGGGGGACTGCTCCAAATGGAGGCCTCCTTGGAAACCACCCAGAGGGAGAAACCTGAAGCTCCAAAAGGCTGCTGTCAGACAGGGAGACGCACAGGGTGGGGAAGGTAGCTGGACACACGAGAGATCCTGACGAACAAGGAGGACACTGAGGAGGACAGGCTGGGTGCAACTTATCCCCCAGATACATGTGGTGAGATTCAGCTGTGTCTGAAGAGAGGTTCTCTACAGAGAATTCACAGTGAGGTCACTGGAGTGGGCCCTAATCCACAGGACTGGTGTTCTTCAGAACAGAGAGGCCAGACGGCACCACGGCATATGCCTGTAATCCTAGCAGGTCAGGAAGCTGAGGCAGGAGGATTGCAAATTCAAGGCCAGCCTCAGCAATTTATGGAGGCCCTAAGCAATTTAGCAAGATCCTGTCTCAAAAAATAAAAATGACTAGGGATGTAGCTCCGTGGTAAAGTACCCCTGGGTTCAAGCCCTAGTATCAAACTAAAAAAAAAAAAAAAGAGAGAGAGAGGAGCAGATGATTGAGGCTGAAGAAGAAAGATTGCAAGTTCAAGACCAGCCTCATCAACTTAGTTAAACCCTGTCTTAAATCAATTAAAAAGGGTTCTATCTGCAGTACTGATTTAAAGCCAGGGGCCTTTGGGGCTGGGGCTCAGTGGCAGAGTGCCTGTCTCACATGCATGAGGCACTGGGTTTGATCCTCAGCACCACATAAAAATAAATAAATAAAATATAGATATTGTGTCCATCTACAACCGAACCCCCCCACCCACACACAAAGAGGAGATGATCAGGACACAGATATGTAGACAGGGACAAACAACCATGTGAGGACACAAGGAGAAGCTACCACACACAAGCCAAGGGGAGACCTCCGAGGAACCAGCCCGCAACACCTTGATCTCAGACTCCCAGGCCCCGGGACGCGGAGGATGAATTTCTGTGGTTTAACCACACTGACTGTGGCAGAAAGAGCAAATTAATTCAGGGAATGGTGGGGAGGGACGGCCGAAGGGAGAGGCTGCTGTCCAGGCTGTGGGCAGCTTCCTGCATCCAAGGTCCAGGGCCAGAGTCCCCAGCCCCAACCCCTGCAATCCCCACAGGTTCTCCCTCCTCGCTCTGGCCTGTCCAGGTGGCTGCCTTCTGAGGAGGCGGCAGCTTCAAAAGTCTCCTAAGGACGTCACTGTAACCTTGGCAGGCTGAGGCCGGGCATGAAGAGCAGTCCCCAGGCCTCAGTTTCCTATCTGAGAAGTCAGGGACTTGGGTAAACTCACAGCCAAGTGCGTGCCCTGGGGCGCCTCTGTACCAGGCTCACTTGTGACTAGTAATCACTGTTACTATTACCATTGCCACTTACTGCTCTCTCTGTCCCTGTTACTGTCACTATTACTCTCTGTCCCTGTCACTCTCTCTGTTACTGTCCCTGTCACTCTCTCTGTCCCTGTTACTCTCCCTGTTACTCCCTGTCCCTGTTACTGTCCCTGTCCCTGTTACTCTCTGTCCCTGTTACTGTCCCTGTTACTCTCTCTGTCCCTGTTACTGTCCCTGTTACTCTCTGTCCCTGTCCCTGTTACTGTCCCTGTTACTGTCCCTGTTACTCTCTCTGTCCCTGTTACTGTCCCTGTTACTCTCTGTCCCTGTCCCTGTTACTGTCCCTGTTACTCTCTGTCCCTGTTACTGTCCCTGTCACTCTCTGTCCTGTTACTCTCCCTGTCACTCTCTCTGTCCCTGTTACTCTCCCT